>NC_056734.1:697807558-697997558 GCF_019279795.1 Protopterus annectens | reverse complement strand
GGTTGGAAGGAACAAGGGGTGAGTTATACTTGTGTTGTTTGTTCACTCAGAACAGTGTACACTTAGTATACACTTAGTATAGATGTTAATGAATCCCAGGGACTGTGTATATATACATACATACATACACAGAAATGTACATGAATAAAAGGAAGCTAATAATAAATTCACTTGCAGCATAATTATGAAACAGCTGTGGTGGTTTGTTAGCACATTTATATTACATAGCATCAAACAGGTTGGACTTTAGGCAGATTTTATATGCAGATAATTCCAAACAGTTGTGAATGGTTGACGCTTGGGATTTGCAGGCTACAGGACCTAATCTGTTGAAGGCCCATTCAGTGGCATGTGTGATGAGTGGTAAATTCTTCAATGCGATAGTACTGTCTCCATTATATGGTTTGCCTGCTGTGAACCTGGCGGCTAGTACTTGTAAGATGGCGGCTAGCAGTATGTGAATGGCAAATTATGCTGGTCAGAATATGTTGTCCAGTGTTAACATATACTCACCTTTGTTATAAAGGGGTATTGACTGCATATGCTTACAAATGACAAGCTGATTTTCATTGCTGTGCTCTGCCAAATTTACATCTACCGGTCAGTAATATCACCAATTCTGAAATCTTTTACAAAATTACATGTAATGTTGAAGAAGCCAGCAGCTGCTTGAGCACTTTCTTATTAGACTATAGCATCAACCTTCTTGCTTTTGAAATTGCTGTTTGACTGCCTTTGCAACTTATTCTGCCTGGTATAAATTATTTTGGAATGAGGCCAAATATAAAACTATTGCTTACCTTATGTGGTCTCATTCTATCTGACTTCAAAATTTCAGACACGTGCCTGGTAAAAAAAATATTCTAACATTTCTGAAAAAAGCTCTATTTTCTGAAATTTCCTGTTGCAAATTGTCTAAGATTTTTTCTCTGTTCTAATAGGTGTTAACTCAATCTGTCTTATATATGTGAGGAATAATAAAACTTCTCAAAGGATATGAAAAAAAAGGCTGAAATATAGAACAAAACATATCTATGAAACACATAATAAAATAAAATCACAGGAATGCAAAAGAATGTCTACAGATGGCACTGTAAAATTATAAGAACACAAAATATGAACACTGTGATACAATAAAAGCAGTCTACAGACTAAGTAATAAAATAACACAGGGGTACAGAGAATGCATTCCTACAAAACACATGAAGTAGTAATGTAAGGATACAAACAAATCATGTCTACAGAACCCACAATGAAATAAAAACACAGGGATAGAGAAAAATATTAATGAAATATAACAAAAAGAACAATTTGTGGGATTACTGCCTACAATAGAGACATGAAACAAATTCCATTGGAAATAATTAGTATATTCCTATCAACTATCCAGCATTTACAGAATGTCCAGATTTCTATCTCATATTTCTGGTCTGTTCCTCACACAGTTTGGTTTTCTGGCAAATCATTTACGAATTTAAGTCATCAAATAATGGCACACATTTTAGTTTCAGATTTAATATAATTCAACAGACTGCTTGCTTATATAAAACCTGCTATTCTATCAGCTTTCTAAGTTTATAAAAGCAGCATTTAAAATGTGTCTCTGATTTAGGGCTTCTTTCCCTCCCTTGGCTTTTCCAGGTTGGGAGGTATTCTAGTGATCATCATATCAGCATGACCCAAATATGACTTTAGCTGCTGACCAGAGAGCACTGTTTCATCACGTAATAAGGAGGAGACCCTTTGTTCTATTAGTTACTAAAAAGCTGAGAAGAATGTATACAAACTTCAGATTTCTGAACAAATACTGGTGAGATAGGTAAGGTGTGTGACTCACATTTTGATGACTACATATCCCTGGAAGTACAGTTTTCTTAAAGAAACAGAACTTAGTGACAGGTGACACAATTCTTGTTTTTGGACTCCCACATCCTTCCTACAGATAATAACACCAAGATAAAAAATAATAATTTTTTTAACAATCTTGGTATGAAAGGATTTTTTGTGAGGGGAGGGGGCAGAACAACTATTTTACTAGTTCATGCCCAGTTTTGAGCAACAGATACTTGATTAGCTGAAGACCAAATCCATCTATTCATTCACAATCTCTTTTCTCATTTTTGTCCATGGGGTTGGGGTGTCATTTCAACACTTACAATCGTCAAGAGTCATGGTTCACACCACCTGGTGGCTAGCTCAGCTGCAGCTGTTCTTCCATACCACACACTCAGATGCTCACCTACACCTATGGCCTGTTTACAGTGTCCAATCCACCTACTGCTTGTCTGTGGTTGTAGTTGCTGTCACCAAGTCACATTTTAGAAATACACAGTTTGCCAAATTCAACCAAACTACATATTTCTTCAAATTTACCATCTTAGGAAACTATCCTTGTTTCTTGTTTTGTGTAGTTCAGCAAAGTGTATTTTCATCAGATTTGTGTGCATTAAAATTTCATTCACTGTATTTTGATTAAGTTGAGTGATCACAAATCATTGTGAACAAAGAACATTTCAATAATCACTAAGAGAAATTAGAATATTGTTTAAACATTGAAACTATGATATGAATATTCAAAAAATATTTATTTCTTTCTCAAACTGTCATCAGTTTTACATAGCTTTATGTTTTAATTTTTCTATAATTTTAATAAACTTGATTGTTTCGTAATCCTGCCAGAAGTCTTTTAAGTATATTGAGTGAAACTTGAAACAGTGCTAACTGTAGCAGGCCTTTTCAGGCTTATGGTGCATGACCCCATACAATTACAAAACATTAATAATAATAATAATAATAATAATAAAAATAGTTAAGTATTAACTAAGGCACAAGGGGAACTCCACATGAGGCTTTGTGCTAGGTTGGTAGAGTACGCTCTCAAAAGGGATGTTATAATATCTAAATTGGTACAAGGGTGTGTGATAACTATAACCATCTCAAGTATCATTGTTCAAGTTTGCTAGTAAAACAGCCACATAAGCTAGATATGTGCACTGAAATCTACTGCATTTGCAAGAAGCAAATTGGAGACCCCCCCCAAAAAAAATATTTTAAAACCTTCTACAATGGAGAGTCTGGCATACCTCTCAACTGTACAGATTGTGCAGAATTTCCAGATTTTTTGCCTCATATTTGGGGTCTGTGTCTGTTTCTCATAAAATTGCAGTTTTCTGGCAAATCATTGAAGGATGAAATCAGAAAATGACAGATATGAGTTTCAGACTTCATAACCTTCAGAAAAATTCATGCTAATGCAAAATCTGTTATTATATCAATGTTCTAGGTTTGCAAAAGCAATATTTAAAAAGTGTCCCTATTTTGGGGCCTTTGTCCCCCCATTATTTATGGGTATGCCCGGATTTCTTCTTCTAAGAGACTGATAGGTACGATCTGGCGTTCTGACTGTAGTACAACTGTTTTATCCTCCTGAATGGTTTGGACTTTGGCTCGGTTTGACTTCTTCCCTGCGAAGCTAGCAGCTCTAGCAAAGCAATCTATCCAGTTGTCAGAGTAGTTACTTTAGTATGCTACACCGTACATGGTGTCTGGATGCCATTATGCAAGGCAACTTTATATATAAAGTACATAAACATTGAATCCTGTCAAAATCCTTGTTAGTTCCAAATGTACAGTTACTAGGTTTGTGTGGATACCTATCTGTACCTTATGGGAAACATATTACATAAGGGGGAATATTGTCGAAGCCTACAAAGAAAATCGATGTACGCCAACCAACTTTGAGAAAAAAGTAAAAGCACAGGAAAGTTTACCAACTCAAAGATGCGCAATGAAAATGCACAACATTTGCTCACTGCAACTGTTCTTAAAGCCGCAGTTTACTTCTACAGAATTGAAAACTTCCGAGTACGTGCAGCGCGCGTGCGATATTCAACCAGAAAATTAAATTGACATTTACCTGAAGCCTGGCACCTGTCACGGCGCCCAAGCCGAAGATTAAGTTTGGAGAACCGTGACGATAGTTGAGGTAGTGCAGGACAGCAGTGGCTGCTCGTCGCGCCGGTCGGTGTGAGGGCTGGAGCTCTTGGACGGCGACCTCTTCGGTGCTCTCGTCCTGGCGGCTGTCTGAGTAGCCACCATCTGTCAGCAAAAGGAAAAGTAACAGTGGTATCAACGGTCGCCAAGTCTCTGTGGTATTCATGATGTTGTCCTCACTGACAAGGAACTGCAGACTGAACTCACTCTTCCTGGCTTGCGTAATATATAGGATCACAGAAGCCACCGTATGATGAAAAAGCAAGTTAACAGTCCTTAATTCAACGTTGTTTGGCACCGGTTGTTGGCCTGGCAGCACAGTTATTGGGTGGCTCACTTAAGCGTCAGTGTTTCTATTTTGGTTCAGATATGTAGGTGCGTATGTCCTTACGAAGGTGACAGAAAGGGGTTGGTGAAGAAGACTTAGTTCCTCGGGGGCAGCAACTGTGATAAGATCTTTCTTAAAGGATAACTATTCACTAAACATAACGTTTCCTTTTCCCAGAGTGTATTTTCTCCTCACAAGACGATCTCTATACAAACATTCCAAAAATAATAATTTAGTTGTTGAGTTCCTTCTTTAGCCATTTCTATTGTATTTCCACAGTATGCACCTTTCTGGCCTGGGACTAAATGAAATCGCAAGGTACTTCAGGAAAGTTTTACTATACCTACCCGCCACCCTTAGCACTGAAACACCTAATAATTTTCTTTAGAAATGTATCTCTCTGGCTCTTATGTATCCTATATATATGTCCATCGCATTTTAAGTTTTTGTTTTTGGAAAAGCCTAAATTCTTTCTTACTAATGTCATAAAACTATCACATCTCTAGAATTCATAATTCTTTTGCAATGTACTGTCATTTATAACTGTCTTTCTTTCCTCCTCACCTTTGGGAATTTACACTTGTATTGTGCAGTCTCAGAGTGAAGAAACCTAATACCAGTGATAGAAACAGAATGGCTTGGGAAGCTAAATGACTCCTGTGATTCTCAAAGTAAGAAGTAATTGTGAGTGCTGCCATTCCAAAGACAAAGGAGTTTCCATGAGTGGATTGGGCATGATTATCACAGCTGTTGAATACATTATGGGGAAAAAGAAAGCCTAGCTAAAAACAATATTACCTCACTATGTCCACGGCATTTTTGTTAAAATACGTATTAGCAATGACTATTTTGGATACTTACAGGGCATTACCACAGCACATAACATAAAGATACGATTTGAAAATGTATGATTTTTTTTTTTTAGTTTCTGACCATAATGGGCCATTAATTACAGAAATGTACATGGTTTCTTGGTAGATGACTGAATACTCATAAAACGACTGCACTAAATTTGACTCTTAGAGGGATGAAGCCTCAGCTATGGGTTTCATTAGTGACCCCAGCGGTGGATGAACTGGCTGTGGATAGAAGGACTTTTTGGTGTGGAGCATGCCTGTCTCTCCCCGGTGGAAGGGATTAAGGCAGGGTCCCTAGTTGCTGTGGCTGCCTAAACTCCTTGACATAGACTGGAGATAGGTAGAGGTTTCTACTTTTAAGGAGTGGAGCCAGAAAGATGGTGTTACTCGCAGAAACGGGTGGCAAGTACTCACACTACTAGCCCTTGGGAATTTGCAGGCATTGCAGCAGATGCTGGAGCTTACACAAGAAAACTCTTTAATGGATGTATGGATGTAGAATCCCAACAGTTTTAGTCTGGTAGGGTAGTCATATTCTTGATAACATAGCAAAGACTTTGTAAATGTTCTTCACATTCTCTCAAGAGCAACCACTGATTATTCATAACCACAGAAACATTCATTGTACTCCAGTAGTGATCTAACTAATCTAAAATATAAATCAGTTATAGTCCTCAACATAAGTGTCAGGTTGTGCTCATCTCTTTAAATGAAGTAACAACATCTAGGGTAGATGTTTTTAAGTGAACTTTCAAACCAATATGTGATTTATGAAAATGCATGCATTTATACTTGATTGTAGTGAGTAATAATCCATTGCATGTCATCTATTTACATAGAATTATTAGGTATTCTTGAATATAAGTGAGGTCAGAGTTATTGGTCAGTACAGGGCCTGTCTTTATATAATCAGCATATTTGCTAATTTAACACCCTGTTATACTGGGTATATAGGAAAAAAAATTAAACAGTATAGGTTGCAGGACAGAACTTGGACCCTAGTCACTTGCCATCAAAAATAATGTTGTTGTTTTTATTAAAAATCTAGAAATATTCTGCTTTTACTGGCATCAAGGTTGCTGCAACAGTGGTAAGGACTTTTCACTAACCCTGTCACATCACTTCAATGATTATTATATTTTGGATAGAAAATTATATTCCTTTAATATGCAATCCAAATTCTATCATAAACAGGATTAATCTAGATTATACAGGCTATGACATCTTGAACTGTGTTGGTCCAGGTTTAGGGAATAAAACACAGTTTTGAAGCTTTTAACTGAAATGTTAACCTTTACTGAAGAGACAGTAACCAAAGAAAGAGTTTCTTCACTCCAAGTACTAACAATCATAAAAACAGAGAGTTGTCCAAAACAAACAAGCAATTGCAGGAATGCAATGTGCTTCAATGTTTTTGTGACACCTCCACAGATTATGGGACCATTTCAGTTGTTCACAATAACAGAAAATAAACAAATATTGTTCCTGTAGTAGTGCCCAGAAAAAAAAAAAAAAAACAGTCTTTAAACAGTTCAGTCTTTCTTCTAGTGGGCAAATTTGAGCAGCCCCCCCCCCCATTACTGAACATGTTTATGTTCACTACTAACCTTATTCTGGTCTTCATTTTTAAAGATTCTAGGAGATTTCCCATCCCCAGCTCGTACCCCAACATTACCTTACCATACTTCTTGCACAAGTGAGATGTGAGGTTCAGTCACCTTCTTTCTAGGACTAAGTGACAAATCAGTGGCTGCCACATATTTGTCCCCTAGTTCAATGAGTTGATCCACAGTTGTGGGGTTTCCTTGTGACACCTACTGTTTTGTAGCACGCTGCTGGGATCTGAAGAACATTTCAAGGATGATCATCTCCACTGCCTTCAGGGTGTTGTTGACCACTGTCTTCTACTGCCAGTTAGGGATTAGATGGATAAGGTCAAATGTCTGCAAACAAGGTGGGTTTTCAGAAGTCTAGACCTAGGTGTGGAACCTTTGGGCCATTATGATAGGTGTCTCAACACTGTTGAGACAGTATTTCCACTTGTAGTTTGTCATAATTATTAGCATTAACAAACTTCAGATCATATTAAGATTTATGAGTTTCTCCAGAAAGAAATGAAGTGATAATCTTTACCTTCTCAGTTTTAAGCTAGCTCTCACACTCAGCAACCCCTTCAAATGTTAAAAGAAAGAATTTTACATCCATATTGTTTGTATTCATATTCTATAGAAGAGCTGGCTTTAATATGATATATTTCTGTTAGTGCAGGTATCTGCACTGGAGTAGAAACTCTTGCAAGTGGAGACTGGTTTTCCACAAGAGATTTATATTTTTCTTACAAAGTTACTACACTGTACTGGTTTGCAGGAATATTCTGCTAAAGTGCTTCCACGTTTTCAGTTATTTTGAAGAAAATTTTTGATTTGTTTCCTGTATGCACTGTAGTAAAGTCTGTTGCTGGTGATTGGTTACCTGAAAACCCTTACAGGAGAACTGCACCCACAGACTCAAAAAACATGCTTAGTTCATCATGGTCTGGTGTTTCCTACATTTTAACACCACTCTGGGACTATTTATAGGTTTTTAAATATGTTTATATGTAATTTCTGAGTCTGACCACATGGGGTCTGGCATCTTGAACTAATTCTGATTGTTTAAGCTGCCTCTAGGTATCCCACAATGCACTGCCTGTCTGTAAAAACTACATCATGCAGGCCTCTTTCTTCCTAAAGCTCCTGTCACTGCACTGATTTTACATTCATACACTGCTGTCTTTCAGTCAGTTTTAAGTCATATTTCATGTCATTCAGTGACTACTTAAAACACAAACAGTGCAAATGCCACAGAACAGACTTTCAAAGTGCTTTTTACTTATGCTTCTTTTTAGAATGGCTAAATTGCAGTCTTTTGTCAAGCCTGAATTGTACTACTTTGACTCATCTTCCATTGCCCTTCACATCTAACTTCCCTAGCTGTCAAAGTACTAAGGATAATTTGAGCTGTTACCTGCTGTGATTGACAGCTCACAGGAGGAGACTTGATCATGTACTGTTTTTTCTTGTTCTAGCCTTTACTTTCTGTATAGGTATGGAAAGGACCAGGGAGCTGTGACATCACAGCATGGGTAGGATTTTAGGACAGTCATGGTGATGTCAGTTTGTGGAGGGAATTGGCCAGAAAACTACCTGTATTCAGCGGCCTCGATGAAATCAATGAATTGAAAACTGCAGCAAGCTTTTCCAGGGAAGGATAAAAGTTTTTTGAAAGTGAAATCACCACAGTACAGTAAGGTACTGTTCTAGTGGAGAGAAACTGTCGATTTAAAATATTTTAAATGTTGTACTGCTGTTTATTCATAGCAGGGACAGTAAATAGGGAGAAAAAGGACAGAAAAGTTGAACATTTAATAAAAGAATCCCGTTGTTGTCCTTTAAATAAAGCTTCAACAGCTTACTCCATCTTTCAGTATGATGCCACTTATATTCAAATGATAAATAACCCTTTCATTGCCACAGAATTTATCTTGTATGGGCATAGGGTATAAAGTAATTTACAATGTATATCAAAATGAAAAAAAAAATGCTGTTTCGCTGCCTTGAGATTTACCCTTGTAAGGGCAGGGGCTAGCAAAGATAAGCATACAAAATTCTGTTCAAGTTCTCATTCCTTCTTATAATTGCATATGATAACACAGTTCATGAATCATTTTGCAAAAAAAGTCTTTCACTACTTGTTACCATTACCTGTCTCCATATCCAGTTATCAATTAAAAGTAGATGCATATTTCAGGCTGGGTCAGGTAACACACACACACACACACACACACACACACACACACACACACACACACACACACACGTCCACGCACACACACACCAGCTGTTGTCCTGTATTCTATGTAGTTTAGGATCGAAGTTTGCCTACTGCATGTCTCTATCACATGTGACATTTTGAGGCCTTTTGTCCCAGGACTGGGAAATAAAACAAACACAGCCTTGAAGTTTTTATTTATTTTCTGGCATTTGTTTACTGGAAAAGACCAATTAGACAATGCCTCTTTTCAGCAATGGCCTAAAGAGAAAAGCTCTGATATATTTTTAACAAGAAGATTAACTGAAATTACAAAAAAAGCATACAGCATATCAATGTTGTTTAAGTACATACAGTTATAGACAAGTATCAAATTAGCAATTTAAGTGGTTCAGATGAAAAAAAAATACATGCTTGTGGAAAAATGAGTGATAATGAGAAAGGGGGAAGAAATGATAGTAAGACTAAAGAATTACAGTAACTGAAATAAGGACGAGACGTGAAAATGGGAGTAGGTTGAGGAAGAAAATGACACAGATTAAGGGATGGTGCTTAGGAAAGATATGAAGAGGATCTGGCAGCATGGATGGGGTTGAGTAATTGGGGAAATAATGTTTTACACTACCTGTGAAGATTAATGATACATAACAGTTTTAAACAAAATGCTAACTTTTACAGAAGGGAAAATAACAGATCCCTGTACAAACTTTCTCTTTAAACACTTCAGTCTTTATTCCAGAGGGCAAGTGAGCAGACTTTCCCCAGAAGAAAGCAGGATTAAACATAAACTGTAGAAATAGAAGGCAGGTTTCCACTCATTAGCAGAGGCTCTTCAAAAAGTCACCAGTGCTTCAAGAAACATACTCCAGCCAGTCTTACATTCAGAAGTTTCCCCGTAAACCAGCATTCTTCAGTTCTTGAGTAAAATCAAGCACTCCTGAGTTTTAAGGAAATACATTGGTCAAAATACTTATCTTTTTCCATAGAAAGAAATAACTACTTCCTCAAAGTCACTCTTTTTTTCTTCGTAAGTGAAATATTTTTAAAATTTCTCTTTTTCTGTAGTTTGGCCCTGCTTTAAGTTCCTCTAACAATAGCAACACACTACCGTATTTTCTGGGGTGAATTAACTGTTTCTCTACCAGCAGCCTCATAGGTATCTCAGGCTATAACAAATCAGGTGAAATCACATTACTATTTACTAATGTAGCTGTAGACTAGCCATGGACAGTACCACGAGGCTCAAAAAATAACTGTATCATAAGCTATGCAATGCAATGAATTATTTGTACATTTCTAAAACACAGTATCTAGTGACAAAATATTTAATATAAGAATACATATCAGTGGTGGTTGGTGACTTCCAGGCAAGGGAGGTTGCAGGAATCAAGTGAATAGGTGGGGCTAATTGAAATGCTGTTTACATGACTGTGATGTTTGCTTCTGATCACATGAATCAATACATATATAAATAACTGCCCCAAAGGGATTTATTTTTTCACTTGACTGCTGTTAGTATATAAGGTGCAACCCTCTTTCCCCATATACCTATCAAATTCTTAGCTCAAGAATCAGAGATAAATATAAACACGTAATGATGGGCAGAGGGCCATCATCAGGGCAGATATCCTTAAAATTGATGAATTAACTGGCTGCACTTTAACATCTTTTTCTGAAAGTTATTAAGACTGAAACTCTAATGTCTATCATTGTTCAGTGACTGCAATCTGCATTGACTTGCCAGAAAATAAAAAAACAAACTTTATGATGAATAGGCCAAAGTATATGTCAAAAAATGGGAGACATTCTGCAAATTACTGACAGTGGAGAATGTCTATGCCCCACACGTTCACACACACACACACACACACACACACACACGCGCGCACCCACTCACACCCATACGCTACAATTACATAAATACACAGGCATAGTGCATGTCAAAAATACTACACTTAAACTTGTTCCCTTGTTCGTGATTCTGCAGCTGTACATTAATCCCCTCTTCGCTTTCAGTCCTAGGCTGTCTCTATCACCTAAGATAGATTGAGTCAATAGGAAGAACATCTCACTACTTCATAAAGACCATTGAGATGCTTGTTAAGCAACATTTCTGATGTTCTTAACAGGCTTGAAGAGATGTAGTAAGGTCTTAATCACCTTATTCTGCACATGAAGATATGGAGTAAACATAATACAGGTTGTTTTGAAAAACAGCCCCAAAAACAGACCGATGAGTGAAGTAAGTCATTTTTTCAGTATCTCAGATTTTTTTAGAACTCTGTGCATGCAGAGCACCAGAAACAATACAGACACTTAGTAAGTCAACTATTATTTTTAATTTAAAAATAAAAGTCAACTTTCTGACTTTAAAAGTCAATAAAATTCTGTTTTTTAATTGGGCAGGCTAGGCCCATCAGCCATTACCACAAGTTGGCTCTGATAAATACACAGTATACTACATCTCTGATAGCCTAGTAACCACCTACAAGCCTGTCAGCATAAGAGCCATTTTAAGCCTAGCCAAGCATACCCCAAATTTACCAAAATATTGCTGACTTCTCAGTACTCCAAGGAATTTGATGGTTACTATATAGATTTGTACACATCAAGCATTCACAGCCTGTAAATGCTTGTACACATCAAGCATTCACAGCCTGTAAATGCTTGTACACAGCAAACATTCATAGGCCATCCCTGTCCATTAGGGACATAGGTGCCAGACCGGGGTAAATTTGCAATTTCCCATCCATTGGTACAATTTACGTTTAAATATAGTTAGTGATGAGCTTTGATTCACATGGATGGGAAGCCTGCTTCAGAGAAGGGATAACTTTTCAGGCACATACAAGTCCCTCCGTCATGTCCTTTTATGTTAAAATCTTCATGTACTATCATTTTACTATGATAATAGTAGATGTACTTTAACATAGATTCTGAAAACTTAGACCTTTATATATTTCACATGTACAGTAACAATATGTAATAAAGCAATGGTTTACCATCCAAAGTCATCATTATTTTTCTAGACAAAGAAGGTCTGAGGAGACTATTAGGTCTTCAGTAAAAATAAGGCAGATTTCTGTTCTTTCCAGTGAAATTGTTTCACTACGGTCTAACATAGTACATCATTCAAGCACAGTATCACATTTGGACTGCCTGGTAGCAATTAAATACATTTTATTAACATTTTAAAGGTTACCATTTCATGGTCTCCTCAAGTGCAGGTGTCTGTGGGGACAAATGTGTGGGAATTTCAAAACTGTTCAGTGAATTCTTCTCTTGTTTAGGTTAACCAGCTAGTGTGACTTCTGGCAGATTAGTTCTCAGCTAATCAAAAAGCCTGCTTGTAGAAAATCCATTACTTGTGACCTCTGTATAGTACACAAGTCATGAACAAGTCACAGTTATTTCTGGGATTCATAAAAGACCATAACTGTAGTTCTATACATACATTTTTACCTAGATGCTAAACTTTTCAACACGGTAATTTTAACAATGTCTTCTGAGCCCTTTCTTTTTTAATAAATACAATAAGATCCTTATAGTAAAAGCAAGCACTTTATTTATAAACACAAGACTAAAAAGTGGCTACAACAATGAACAGAAAGCACCATAATTGTCTTTACAGATTTATGTACACTCATAAATAAACAGCACTTCAGGGACTTTCTGAACGAGGTCTCAGTGTCACATATCAGCAGCTCAGTAATAACTTTTACTCTGTATTTTTGATTTTAGATCTGGTTGTCAAATGTGAAACTCAGATCTTACAATACAATTATGTGGCAGGAGGCAAACCTTTCGGTATCTGAGAAGTAATTTTGTAGTTAAGAATGCTTGTAGTTCTATTTCCATATTCCCATGTCTCACTTTCTTCATCCCTGCCTTTAAAGTACAGACAGCCCTGTCTCTCAGGCTGTTAGATGAAGTACAGAATGGAGCAGGAGTTACATGATTAATTGTTTCCCATTAGAAAGTATGCAAACTCCATACTAGTGGAACAAAATCGTTATCAGAAACTAGCATTTCTGGACCACAATGCACTTTAAAGCTTTGTTTTAATGTTTTATAGTGGCTGCTTGAGAAGTCCCTCTATTTTGACTGAGCAACTGGCAAAGCTAAAAAATATATTTTTTCAAGGAACAGATAAGCATTGTCTATACAGATGTGTTATTCCCTCTAGTGTAAAGGTGCACTAGATGCTGACTTACATTTTACACTTGTTTGTTTGTGTCTTTCGGCTTTTCTCGGTTAGGGTTCGCCACAGCGGAACTCCGGTCCGCTAATAATTGGCAGTTGATTTTTACATACCAGCTTGTCAGGCCTGATGCACAACCTTCAACGAAGGTACGCCCATTCATGCATGTCTCCACGCAGAAGACGCTCTAACTGAGAATCGAACCGGACAGCGTCTTACTGTGAGGCGACAATTTTACACTCATCTCACTTATTTCTTTTCCATGTCCTGATGCATGCTAAACTATCATACATGTAATCTGGCCTTTCGTTCTGGACACTCTGGCATCAGTTTGATGCAACATTTTGAGCAGTATAGAATAAACCTGTGAAGAACATCTCACACACTCAAGGTTAGTTTTGCCATTGGTGTGGAGGGGTAAAGCCCTGGGTGTGGCCCAGGCAGACCAAGTTTGTTTAGCAGCATAGGCACTTGATTGTGAAGGAACATGCATGGGGAGTTGCTGTGAACCTGTATGGTAATACAGATGGCTTATCCCTCTACCTAAGGGGGGGGGTTTAGGCTAATAGTAATTCCCTTGGCTGCCAGAATGCTGATGGGCACACAAACTCCCCGACGCCCAACTATATTATAGCCACTCTGGACTGCTTTCAGCTTAGTATCACCAGGAAATGAATGATCCTGATTCCATTAGGATAGGTCAGTGGTTGGCAGGCTGGGGGAGGAGGGAGAATTAAAAAAAAAACAGTATAGATATCAAATGTTATGGCCAAAGTGCCAGTGAACACTGAGCAAATCAAGCACTAGAATGCAAGTGATATTGTTCTGCCCTGCCTCAAAATCATGTTTTGTTTCCATTTTGCTAACTGGCCAACCTTCATCGGGCAATTACTGAGAGCAGTGATCATTTTATTGAACCCCAGGAAAAGTCTTTTACTTGTAGTTTGAGACAAAACCACTCAGTTCATTTTTTGGTATTAAATTTATTTGGTTTTGCAAGTCTGAGCATTGCATTGCTCTTTAGTTTTATTTGGTTTCACTTGTTAATTGTGTCACAGCCTCAGCTATTATGTCTTAGTGGTAGTAAGAGTTTGGAGATTGATGCGTTACTTGGGCACATATCTTGTTGGAAGAGGATTGACAGGTGGGCCATAATTCTGGATTTCTTGGTGCCCTTTACTAGACTCACCACATGAAACAGAGGTGTTTCAAAATCATATAGCTCCACTCACTGCTTATACTTAAAGAGTATTTAATATACTTTTGGCATAGGAGCAGTGTATCCATTTTGTTCATTATGCTTCACACAACCTTGGACTAGTTGTACAAAATAAAGGATTCATAAAACTCAGCCTTTTAATGGCATCTAGACTTTCTTAAAAAACTGTCCCATTTCCTTACATATGTTTCTAAAAATTGGCCTATTTCCTCACATTTGTTTCTAAAAATTGGCCCATTCCCTCACATACGTCTCTACCCTCCATGCCCCTCAGAGTTGTCCTTATGTGAATAACAGTCACTAAATAATATCAAAGGTTAGAGATACTAGAATGCTATTCATAAGAAAATGAGCATCAATAGACATTACCTTATTCCACTGAGTTTATAAGTCAGTGTGACACTATGGATTCATGATGAAAGATGGAATGATATTTGTCTGACTGTCAGTAAAGCAAAAAATATTTCAGAAAGTCACTTTCAGCAAATAACAGAACAAGTTTTTTTTGCAGCAGAGCAACCCCCCCTTGTATCCTTTATCCCAACCCCAATACATATATATATATATATATATATATATATATATATATATATATATATGTATGGGTTCCCTTTTTAATTTTGAAATACTGAAATCCCGAATTTCAATATTTCGAAATTAAAATACAGAAGTCTTGAAATACCGGCAAACTAGAAGCGTGAAATTCAAAATCTCGAAGTATGGAGATTTTGAATTAGCGCCTCTGGTGTTGTGGTGTGTGAATGGTAAGATGTGAGCTTTGGTATGCATGTATGTGTATGTCTGTTGGTTAGGGGCTTTAGTGTCTGTCAGTGTATGTTTTGACTGTGATGTGTGTGCGCGAGGGTGTGTATAATGTGTGGAAGTGAGTTGTTTGTTTGTGTCTGATTGTGCGATCTCGGAGCTAGTATATGTAAATAAGGGGGTGTGGGGGTGCAGGATGGCTTGCCTCCCTGCCTGTCTGTAGTGTAGGATATTATATTTGAGTTGGGGGGGAAGTGGTGTGTATGTGTTTGCTGTATCTGTAGTGTAGCATCGGGATTTTGAATTTTGCGGTTTTAGGGTTTCGGTGTTTGGTGTCTTCGGTTATGTAATTTTGAAATACTGAAATTCGGGATTTCAGTATTTCAAAATTACATAGTGAATTCATATGTGTATGTATATATTTATATATATATATATATATATATATATATATATATATATATATATATATATATATATATATATCTATATATATATATATATATACACTAATAAACACTAGAACAACAAACTTGATAAAAACAAAAAAAGTCCAAACGATACTGACGACCACACTCCGTTTAATACATTTAAGCGCTTTTCGACTGTTACAAAACAGCCTTCATCAGAATACAATAAAAAGAAGAACACCAGCGCCATTTAAATAGTAAAAACAGCACAAAAAGGCGGGATAATTAACACTTCAATTAAATTGCCTTAACTACTTAAAGTAAACTTATCAATGGCGTATTAAAAAATAGATATAAAACTAATGATCATGATCACTCTAAAATTACATTAATAAAACACTTTCATAAATACTTTTCTATCTAAATTATCTGTCTAAGCTCTTAAGCTTTAACAAATTACTAATAGAAATTGCCTCATTCAAACCACGTACACTGCAAGCATCTAGCCTAATTTGCCAGTTTAGTTCCAGTTCATGCATTTTATTTTGAATTACAATTAAACTTCCCCTGTAATCTATATTTATAATCATTGACAGTAAAGAAATGAGTTACTTCTGTGTATTTACACATATTACAAGCCTCGCATTTTACCATGCCTGGTGTCTTAACAAAAGGAATTGAATTATTTGCTAAGATATCCTTCAAATTCCTGCCTCGTTTGAAAACTATTTTCGGCCTCTCTCCAAGTTTATTCAATAAATTCTGGTTGGACCTAAACAATCTCCAATTTTTCTTAATTATATTAATTATATTAATACAAGAATTGCTCTGCGTGCAAACTGTAGTAATAAAACTACTGGCCATATTGTCAACAACTGAAACAGTAGACAAAACGCCCATAGAGGAATGAACTGGCTCTTCGAAGTTAGGGTTATCATTTGCAGCAGCAGATCTCCCAGCCAACAATGGTACATAGACATGATTAACCCTTTTCATCTTGACTTCATGTATTAAGTCATCTAACAAAACTAACGGGTAACCCCTATGTTCGAATGGCGTTCTCAAAAATTCACATTCATCTTCAAAATCTACGTCTTGAGTGGAAATCCAGGCTGCCCTAACAAGTTGACCTTTAACAACCACCCTTTTCTGGTGAAAAGGGTGGCAGCTCGAGAAATGGAGAAACATATTCGAATATGTATTTTTACGAAATATTTTAGCTGTATAGCACTTCAGTTTTCCATGTTCTTAGTAAGTAATATATCTAAATAAGATATTGACACTGAATCAAAGGTTGACGTCAATTTTAGAAATTCAGTTGAAGTGTTAAAGACCTCTATCAAAGTATCAGCTACTTGTTCATCCCCTTTTAATAGAACAAAAATATCATCAAGATATCTGGTATAATATACAACATGTTCAACATAGGTTTGATTTTTAAACACGAACTCTGATTCCCAATAAGCCATGACAAGATTGGCCACACTGGCCCCACATGGGGACCCCATGGCCAATCCAACTCTCTGTAAATAGAATTGCTGGTTAAAAGTAAAAAAATTGGTAGATAACACCAAATCCAACAATTCCATCACCAAAGATATATCATGGCAAGAGGCTTCATGTTTCCTCATCACGTAAGCAACCCATTCAATCCCAATTTGGTGCGGGATACAAGTATATAAGTCCTTAACTTCTACAGTTAACAGATTGTAACTATAACTAAACTCCAAGGTGTTAATATTTGCCAAAAATGACCAGGAGTCTTTACAAATTTGTGCTTCACATGAAACATATTTTTGTAACATAGAATCAATAACTTTAGCACAAACGTAAGTGGGTGATCCACGACTATCAACAAGAGGCCTCGTAGGGGGATTTAAGAGGTCTTTATGGATCTTAGGGATGCCAAACAGGCATGGTTAAACTGGAAATTAAGTTGTCATATAGTTCAGCAAATGTTGATCTATTCGGCCCTCAATAAAAAGATTGTTAATACAGGATTTAACCAAATTGTATGCACTATTCACTTTAGATCTAGAACTAATTGAATATGTTTCATTATTGAGCAGTTCTAAAATTCATTCATTGTAATTATCCACATCAAAAACTACTAAACCCCCACCCTTGTCAGGTTTACATATCCGTATATTCTGTGTATGTATACACCTGATTAAATCACGCTCATTATTATCAAGTGCAAACTTGTCATAGCTAGGTAACCTTTGTCTAGCTAGAAATCTAAAATATAGTTTGCATAGGACCTCAAATGATTGAATAACCGGATGCAGTGGGGGTTGAACATACTGGGAATATGGTATTGTTGCCTTGCTTCTAGACCAGCATTATTACCAAATCAAAGTTGAAAATTCAATTTCCTTGTATAAAATTTAAGCTCTACAATCATTTTAGTTAAATCAATTCGCTGCTGAGGAACATATGTATAACCTTTTGCTAGCAAACTGGCCAATTCTGGAGAAATAGAACAAGAAGAAAAAGTAAACACTTTAAAGTCTTGATTCTCATTTAAAATAACAGTTGGGCCTGACACATTAACTTCCAGCCCTAGTTCATCATCAAAATCAAAAAAATGTTTTGAGCTGACATTAGAACCAAGTAACTCATTTGATAAATCAAACTGAAAACGGGAGGGAGACTCAGTAAGGCCTATTACTTCCTCACCATGAGAATCCTCCCTATACATTACTTCATGTTCCTTATTGATTTGGGCTTGGTATTGTTGCTGTAAAAGTTCCTTTGTTGTTTCGGTCTCGCACCAGAGTGATTCGCCTGCTGAAAATCCTGACTTTCAGTAGGACCTGTGTGATGTTGCTGCCTGAAATTATTATTATAAATTACACGAGGTCCATTCTGAAGTCTCTCACTCCTCCTTAATGGGGGTACCTCAGAATCGAAAGGCACAGTATCTGTAAGAGAATTAGTCATATCACAATTGGACTCAGCAGGTAAGTGACTGTCACTCAAGTTTGTAATATGATGGAAATTTGAATTGACAATTGTATCCTTAATGACCCTTCATTGCCAAACTTGTGCAGGAGGAGGTGGGGGGTACGCTAAGCCTTGGCTGTATGCCTTAGAATCCCTTTCAAGTTTTTTAGTCTTATTATTTTGCAGCTTCTGCATATGCTGATTTATGCTTGAAAAAAATTCTAGCATACTCGAATTTATATCTCACAAATTCGAGATCATCCACAACTTTTTTGTCCAATTCAAGCACTGAGTCAGAAATGTCACTGGCTAAAAGTGAATAGTGCTTAATCATAAGATTTAATAGTTCGAACCCATGCCGGTCGAATAGTTGTAAAAGCTCTTTATGAAAAAGAGAATCTTTAACCAAGCCTGTAGGATACTGAGTTTTACGTAAAGCCTTTGGAATAATTTTCTGTTTAAGACATTCAGTAAAGTACGCTATCTCCAATTGAGTTTTCTTAAGTTTAAATAAGTAAGTGTCAAGCAATTTTAAGTTACTTACTATATTGGAGACCGGGTTTGGTACATTATCTGAGTTATCACTCTGCTGGTTTGGTACAACTTGGTTCACCTTTGAAAATGAAAAATTGTCTTGAATCCATGATGCCATTGTTGGATATTCATCAAACCATTTGTTAGTTAACCCAGTAACTACACAACTTGCTGCTGCTCCGGTACTCCCACTGTACCAAGTGGGTTAGTGGAAGCTAAAAACCATTGATCAGATGCTTGTGAAACTGGAACTCCGGTTAAAACGGGTGAACTTACAGTTACTCTTTGTGCTGGTGGCAGTGTACTGATGTCAGTTTGACTATTATCAGTCAACTCCACATGCTGGTTACTGCCGGTACTTATCCCGGCCGAATTAGTTGCAGCTGGTGCACTTGAATTACTACTGTTGTTCTCGCTAGCATTCGCTGATATTAAGTTGTGTAAAACATGCTGGTTTTGATCAAGCTGATCAAGGTGAGAGCAAATGGATTCAATCCTAGTAGATAGTAAAAGCAAAACATTGTTGTCCACATGCGGCAAGTTATTTCCCAAAGTGACTGTGCCGGGTTCAGTAGAAGTATTAATAACTCCTTGTTGTAGAAGCGGGTTACTCAGTGGAGCCAGACTTGAAGCCATTCAAACTAATAAACACTAGAACAACAAACTTGATAAAAACAAAAAAAGTCCAAATGATACTGGCGACCACACTCCGTTTAATAAATTTAAGCGCTTTTCGACTGTTACAAAACAGCCTTCATCAGAATACAATAAAAAGAAGAACACCAGCTCCATTTAAATAGTAAAAACATCACAAAACGGTGGGATAATTAACACTTCAATTAAATTGCCTTAACTACTTAAAGTAAACTTATCAATGGCGTATTAAAAATCTAGATATAAAGCTAATGATCATGATCACTCTAAAATTACATTAATAAAACACTTTCATAAATACTTTTCTATCTAAATTATCTGCCTAAGCTCTTAAGCTTTAACAAATTACTGATAGAAATTGCCTCATTCAAACCAGGTACATTGCAAGCATCTAGCCTATTTTGCCATTTTAGTTCCAGTTCATGCAATCTGAGTGCATATGGACCACCTCGAAAACTCCAAGAAATACTATCAATAGCCATAAATTTAAAATGATGGTTACTAAACATAGAAATATGCTTGGCCAATGCGTTGTCTGCTTTCTTATTGCTTATAGCATAAATATGCTCATATATCCTATTGCGGAGCCTCCGCTCCGTCTTGCCTATATAGAAAGCAGAACAACACATACACCTAGCCAAGTATACTATTTCTTTTGAATTACAATTAAACTTCCCCTGTAATCTATATTTATAATCATTGACAGTAAAGAAATGAGTTACTTCTATGTATTTACACATATTACAAGCCTCGCATTTTACCATGCCTGGTGTCTTAACAAAAGGAATTGAATTATTTGCTAACATAGCCTTCAAATTCCTGCCTCGTTTGAAAACTATTTTCGGCCTCTCTCGAAGTTTATTCAATAAATTCTGGTTGGACCTAAACAATCCCCAATTTTTCTTAATTATATTAATACACAAATTGCTCTGCATGTAAACTGTAGTAATAAAACTACTGGCCATATTGTCAACAACTGAAACAGTAGACAAAACGCCCATAGAGGAATGAACTGGCTCTTCGAAGTTAGGGTTATCATCTACAGCAGCAGATCTCCCAGCCAACAATGGTACATAGACATGATTAACCCTTTTCATCTTGACTTCATGTATTAAGTCATCAAACAAAACTAACGGGTAACCCCTGTGTTCGAATGCCGTTCTCAAAAATTCACATTCATCTTCAAAATCTACGTCTTGAGTGGAAATCCGGGCTGCCCTAACAAGCTGCCCTTTAACAACCGCCCTTTTGTGGTGAAAAGGGTGGCAGCTCGAGAAATGGAGAAACATATTCGAATATGTATTTTTACGAAATATATTAGCTGTATAGCACTTCAATTCCATGTTCTTAGTAAGTAATATATCTAAATAAGATATTGACACTGAATCAAAGGTTGACGTAAATTTTAGAAATTCAGTTGAAGTGTTAAAGACCTCTATCAAAGTATCAGCTACTTGTTCATCCCCTTTTAATAGAACAAAAATATCATCAAGATATCTGGTATAATATACAACATGTTCAACATAGGTTTGATTTTTAAACACGAACTCTGATTCCCAATAAGCCATGACAAGGTTGGCCATGCTGGCCCCACATGGGGACCCCATGGCCAACCCAACTCTCTGTAAATAGAATTGCTGGTTAAAAGTAAAACAATTGTTAGATAACACCAAATCCAACAATTCCATCACCAAAGATACATCATGGCAACAGGCCTCATGTTTTATTGTATTCTGATGAAGGCTGTTTTGTAACAGTTGAAAAGCGCTTAAATTTATTAAACGGAGTGTGGTCGCCAGTATCGTTTGGACTTTTTTTGTTTATATATATATATATATATATATATATATATATATATATATATACACACACACACACCAATTCCACATTTGCACAACTGTGGGAAAATGTGGAACAATCAATGCAGGCTGAAAGTGGCTAACTGCTAAGCAATATTTGGTGAGTTAAAGCTTATGCTCCATAGCTTATGCCCTTGCTTGCTCTGTAAACAAGTTACTCTAAACATTAAAAAGACCAAAGTCATACTTCTTTGGAACAGCTCGCAAATTAACCAAACCTACAATTCCGCACTCCCCATTCTACAATGACCAGTGTATACAAGCAGCCTACTCCTTGAGATATCTAGGTATCACTGTAGATCAAGTTATAAATATGTCTCTACCTATTACCTATTACAAATGAAAAAGATGAAAATACATTTAAGCATCTTTGGATGTCACAAATTCTCATGTATATGCCGTATACATGTATTTTCAAAGTCATAATTTAGGATTGCTCATAAACATTGTAAAGGCTAACAGTACTCTGTAATTTATGATTCATTGTTCAAGTAAATGTGACATAGAAATTGTTAAATATATGTTGATAGAATAGATGCTGTGACCATATGAGCTTAGGCTACAGATGGGTTTGCAAAACAGAAGCAAGAGGCATTCTTTTAGAAGTAACTTTAATAGTCCCACTTTAAAGTTGTTAAAATTTGAGATGCTGCAGATTTCACTTGGAAGCAAATCCAGCAGTTTAGGCTAAAGTATGAGGAATGCAAGTCTGTAACAGAAAGGAAGTTTGTGGACCTAGGAAACAAAAGAGTCATCGTTGGCTTGAGGCTGCTGTTGATAATGGGTTTGATTTACTGATAGAGTGTGGATTAGTGGAGGGGTACTGTCACTGTATAAGCTTTTGTGGATAACACAAAGGAGGAGTAACTTTACATTCTGTTTCACAATGATCCACTTGGCACATGGGAGAATTATGTAATGGTACTCAGTTTTGGATGAGAGGAGGATGAAAAGGAAAGTTTCACTGGAGAAAATCTGTAGGTCTCTAAGCATTTTTCTTATACAAAGATAAGGCATATTCCAGCTAGCTGTAGCTGTGGCTGTTGGATGTTTATATATATATATATATATATATATGTGCATATATATATATATATATATATATATATATGTATGTGTGTATATATATATATATATATATATATATATATATATATATATATATATATATATATGTATATATATATATATATATATGTATATATATATATATATATATATATATATATATATATATATATATATATATATATATATTTATAACTATACACACATCATATATACTCATACAGTTACCTATCAAAACATCTACTCTTCATAACATCTAAACTCAAACATCAAGACCATAACATCAAAACATCTAAAACTCATAACATCAAATCTCAAAACATTGAAGACTACAAAGCAACTATAAATAACATGCACAGAGTTTTTACTATGTGTATGCAGGGGGGGCAAGCCCCCTTGCAACTCCCATGTGGGGGGGGCTTCGACTCCACACCCCCTGTAAATTAAATATACCAAGTCCACGGTTGCCCTACAGTGGGGTAGGAAATTATCTTTTTCCCCTACTGTAGTGCAACCTTGGAGTTGGTATATTTAATTTACTGTGTGTGTGTGTGTGTGTGTGTGTGTGTGTGTGCGTGTGTGGAGGGGTGTGTGTGGGGTGTGTGTGTGTGGGGGGTGCAGGGGGGCTTGCCCCCCTGCATAAACGTAGCAAACAGTGTGTGGGATGATATTTATAGTTGCTTTGTAGTTTTCAATGTTTTCAGATTCAATGTTATGAGTTTTAGATATTTTAAAGTTTAGATGTTATGGTCTTGATGTTTTGAGTTTAGATGTTATGAAGAGTAGATGTTTTGATAGGTAACCATATGCATACATGTACAGATATACAGACAGACACACACACACATATGTATATATATATATATATATATATATATATATATATATATATATATATACACATAGTTGATATAAAAAGTGTTAAAATGCCAGCTTTTTTTGTTATAAAAAAATGAGACCAAAGTAAATCATTTCAAAACTTTTCCCACCTTTAATGTGACCTATCATCTGTACAATTCAGTTGAAAAACAAACAAATCTGTTAGGGGAAAAAATAATAACGTACAATAAGCTGGTTGCATAAGTGTGCACACCCTAAAACTAATACTTTGTTGAAGCACCATTTGATTTAATTACCCTTGCACCCCCCCATACTCCCTGATAATTATATATGCTAACGCCAAGGTCACACAATCCAAGGAAAAGGGCATATTTTCCTACTTCGAGAATTGTGTGATCTTGCACACCTGTCAATCATCTGTTTTGTTTGTCATATTTTGTCGGCCAAACAGATGTCGACCTAAGGTTGCATTGACCATCTTCAGTGCACCCATTTTTTTTTTTTTTTTTTTTTTTTTTTAACAGTAGTGTCACCTAGATACAGTATGATGGTATTGTCCATATATTGTACTAGGTTCTCCTTTGTGATGCTACTTCATTAAGAAATACATATGCAGGGAATATCAAAGTAGCAAAAAGTAATTCTAAAACATACTAAATCCAGAACTTTAAAATGTTGGAAAGTTAAATTTGATGAAGGATCAAGGCTTTTACCCCACCCTTTCCACTTCATAATGTACCGCAAGGTTTTTTACACCTTGGATTGAAAGTATATCAAGCTTTCAAACATTATAAAAACAAAAATGAAGAATAAACCACATTTGGTTTCTTTGGTCTTTAAGCTTTCAAACATTATTAATTTTTAGATTTAGCATACCATTATATTAGTTTCCTTGGATTCAATGTAAGAACCTTCCTTAGTGGTGGTTAATTTATGGTAGTTTGTATTGGAAAAGAACACAGCTAGAAAATAGCTGGATTATTTTGTATCACTAAAAATTCCTACACTGAGAGAAAATATATAGAGAATGAATTATTACTAATTGTCTGTATGACAGAAAATAAATGAAAATATATATAAACAATATTTTGAGGATAACTTTATGGTTAAGTTTTGACAGCTTGTTTTGGTACACACATGTACATGTGCATATAGAGACATAAATGGACACACACACACACACACACACACACACACACACACACACACACACACACACACTTTATAATGTCAGGTGGATGTTACAATTTTTATTATGTTATATTATTTTGGAAAGGCACACAAAAGATAACAGTGGTGTTATTTACAGGGTCTACCTCAGGTGCTCATGTGCTAGTAGCTTGCAACATACTTACTGCCACTTGCTTGAAAAAGCAAGTTCTTGAACTCCCACTAGCCTGAGTTCCTGCTCTGTTTAACCCTCCCAACAAATAACTCTATAACGTTATATAACTCTACTAGAACCCTAATTCTAACCGTAAAACTCCCACCTAGTTCCAACGAAGTCTTCACTGCCTTGCCCTAAAACTCCTCTTACCTGCTTCTTCCTAAACCTAAATCTGCCTTTCCTAATACCCTTTTTCTGCTCCTTAACCCTGAAAATCACTTCTCAGTCTCTAACCTTAAATTCACCCCTCCAGTCCCTGATCCTAAAATCCCCTTCTGCTCCCTCCTCACTGCAGCCACACTTACCTCACTTAAACTCAAATGATGTGTTTGTGTAAGATACAGAAGCTGCTTGCCTGAGCTCATATTCAAGTTTGAGCACAAGTGTCAGTCTAATTAGTTACAAGATGCTTACGTTTCTGGCTTTCAGACAGTTGTTTTTGAGCACTTGAGACTCAAGTACTTATAGCAGACCCTTATTTACATATATAGATCTAAGATACATATAATCTTCTTAATATGGATTATACGGAGAAAAAAAAAACTCCTGCGATGCGATCGTAGAATAACAGTTCATGTCTGTACTAGTAGTTGCATTTAATGATCAGGATACCGAAAATAGTTACAAACTTCCAAAAAATGCACTTGATTTATGTGGATCAAAAATGTTTTGAATTTAATTAGAATAAACACTAAGCTGTTAGGTGGAAGTTTCATTTTGCTAACTTTAGCCCACAGTGGCCTCTATGATAAACTGGGGAAAATCTGGCAAGGATAGTTTGGTAATACTTGGAGAAAATTGCCAGACTGAAAAAAAGAAACAGCTAGAGCTGGGTAACCGAAATATATCTTGTTCACAATATCTGTTAGCAGAATTATTTCAACTCCCAGCTTGGAAACTATTGAATTGTCAGTTTTGCCCGGGTCATAGTGTGAACAAATAGAGTCACTGCTGAAGTAAAGCATTTAGGATGGCTGTAAGCCAGTGGTGCACAGGATTCAAGGCAGCCTGGATCCATAGCAGAAATGCCACATCAGGCAGTTCTAATAGTTCTTTCGCTGTGTAACCATAATATTAGATTAGGATGGTGATGCAAATCAGGCCTGTTTAGTCATTAGGAAGATAACTTGATTTGACATCAGACAATAGTCTAGTGAATAAATTAAGATGCATTGGAGGTACTGGCATAAGTGAAACTTAGGCTAAGCAGTAAGAACCAGGGTGTCATAATAAATGTAATCCTGAGGTGAAAAGATAATGACAGGTTGAAAACCACAGTGGTCAACACTGAGGTTAGTCCCTTTCAAAATCTGTAAACATCTCTGTCCTAATGGCACAAATGTATGAAAAGGGACAATACAAAAAATGGTACAGAAAGGTTATAAAGAAATTTGGCAAAACTGAGTGAATGGTCAAACATGACATTTCAAGTACAGTACAAAAGTACAGTATATATATATATATATATATATATATATATATATATATATATGTGCATCTTGGAAGTCCCCCTGAAAAAGAAAGGAAGAAAGGTAGTATGAGTTTGTATAGAAGGAATAGTGACAACAAGTGTGAGCAAAGAAATATAAGGTAGTCAGTTTTATCAGATGACTCCCAGAAGCAAGCAAATAGAGCAGCAAAGACATTTGGTAAATGCTGGAATTTGTGGGAAAAACATCCTATAAATGGAAAACAAGAAATTATAATCCAGCTGTAATGACAATTGATAAGAAGCACATCTGGAATATTGCTTGCATTTCTGCAAACCTCATCATGCTAAACATGTAGACTAGACAGAGGCAGGTAAAAAGAGGGCCACACAAATTATATGTTCTTAATGAAAAGCAATATAAAAAGAAGCATGAAGAAAGTGAAAGGCCATGACAGAAGCAAATAAAGTAACTCACCTATGTCAGTCCAAGTGGGGGTTCGCTTCCAGACAAAGAGATTTGTAACTCACTCATGTCAGTCCATGTGTGCTAGCTTCCAGACAAAAAATTTCTGCAGACAGTAAGACATAATTTGAAGATGCAAGATGAACTGCTTAAATGAGATATGAACAAGAAATAGTTCATAGAAAGGATGGTGGATGCTTGAAACAACATACACTGAAGTATTACAGCCAGAAACTTTAATAGTTACAATAATACATGGAACAAGCAAATTTAGTTCTGCCATGGAATGATGAAAAAACAGTATCAGTTGTCATTTAAGCTGAATCTGCAGGTAGGTAGGAAAATGGGCAGATTGCATGAACCAAAAGGACCTAATCTGTCATCAGAATCCATTGTTCTAAGTTTATTCTGAGCTGCAGCATGAACAAGGGCAGTTATTACTTGACTGGTTACAGGTTACATGCATGTTTTATTTAGCATCTCGTGTTCTAATCCTGTCTGTTTCTAGAAGTATTTCTTGCAACATACAGTACAGAACAGATTAAGAAATATCCACATGTGAACTGCAGTTATCACATAGTAAATGTGCTGGCATTCCTTAAGTTGTTTTCAAGCCTGTTCAAGTACATTGTTTTTCATTTGCCACTGAACAAAAAAATAGCTAAAACATCTTGTCTCTATTCATAAGCTTATTTTAATAACATAAGCGCCTTATGTGGCAGCTTTAGTCCTTGGCTGTGTGCTTGCTTCTGCTAAAGCTTTTTTGTTGAAGTTCACTAGGGTGGGACACAAAGGCTAATCCCTGTGTGAATGTAAATTCATTTTGTGTTCTATATTAATTCCAATATTTTTCTCAGCAGTTGCTGTAACATTTTCAAAAGATCTCCATGTGTTTCTGCTCTACAAATGAATTTTACTTACACTAAACCAAGGTGGGAAGAATATACAATCAGTCTTAAGACATTATTTCTTGAACAAGACAAACCTTTGTGCTGTGTGTAATCATATTTTGTGTTACCACTCATCACATTATATTATTGTGTTCTGTCCTATGCACATTTAGAATTCTTTAAACAAACCAACTCGAGCAGAAAATTATTTATTGCTTCATTTAATTCTTGCCTGTTGAATACAATCAACATTTTGCAGATGAATAATGTTTTAAATCTGTAACCAAAATGACAGAAACAAATGTCTGTGTAAATTTCTTTTTATTCAAGTTAATAGATTTCATGCATGTAATAAGTTTTAGTCTACTGCATTCTGCAGCACATAGTTCTAAAGGTAAAACAATAGAACTATTATATAAATGTCTAATTTTGAGTAGCCAACACATTATTTACAACCATTGTTTTTTACTATTCAGAATTAATTTCTGGAGCCAAAGCAGACATGTTTAGACATGTTTTGCAGTTTCACAATGCAGTGTTATTCAGGAAAGTTACCCACATACTCTTTTCTGTAATCTCAACGATTTCACACTATACTCTTATTTTTATCATGGACTAATTTCTTTTTGGGAGCGCTTATGTAAAGCTTATTTGTTGTAAGGCTTTACTCATCTCACTTGCTTATCTAAAAGGTCTGACTGAAAGTTTAGAGAACCAAAAACTGTTCTTGGTACATTGGCCTCTCACAGGGTTTTTGATGTCCCAGACATGGTTACATCAATACAAAATTCTGAAAACCCTGGAATTAAGTCTCAGTCGAAATTAAATTTCCCTTTTATGTTCCACGGTGATTTATATGAGTATCAGGGTGAGTGGAACTCATGACAACAGAACAGGGACAGGATCTGAGAGTGTTGATCACACCTGGATTGGTCCCCCTGAGAGGCAGTAGGGTAACAGCAAATAGAATGCCTGAGTGTGTCCACAGGGAATGCATTCTGGAAGCAAAGAGGTATTAACTTTTACAGTATCTCAGTCACATCAGATCTCATGTATTGTATGCGGTTCCAGATGCCATAAAAGATGAAAGACACCAAGCTGCTGAAAGGAATAGAGTGGAAGGAATATGAAAAGAGGTTAAGCCAGCTAGAGCTCTTTTTCACTCGAGACCAAGAAAATGGGGGTGGGGGCATGATACCAGTAAAAAGGATCATGCCAGAGAGCTGTGAGGGGGTCATTCTAAATAGGTTGGACACAGAAGGAAGGAAGCAACATATTGCAGAGACTAATTATTCCCTGGAAGTCTGAAGGTACTGTTTCACACAAAGGGTTGTGCACCCATGGGATATATTACTGGAAAGGGTGGTAGAGAAGGAAACCTTAGAACTGTTCAAGAGGGCATGGACCAGATAAAAAGGGTAAGTGTAAGGCAGAATATTGAGGAAATTGAAATAGACTAGATAGGTTAATTACCTCATTCTGCTTTTAAGCCCATGCAATGAGCGGTGTGTTTAAGGTGATAAAACAGAGACATAAGTCACACATAGTCATTTTTTTGAAAAGTCATACAATTTCATTGACATTGTTTGCCCTTCATGCCAAAGTGCTTCACATGCCTTTCAACCTTTTAGTGCAAAAAATATGGACAAAGCCTGACAAAATGGGGGGACAAAGGCCCAAAACTAGGGACATAGTTTAAGCATTGCCCTTATAAATGTAGAAAGTTGCTAGAGTGACACTGCTTCATGTTTGTTCTGTTTAGGTATCACAAGTTACAACAACCAGCCCTGAATGCAACAGATGAGAAGATGCTGTAAATTAGAACCAAATGAAACGTACAGGCTGGAGCAGAAAATAACTTCTATACCTCATGCAGTTGTACCAGAGGAGTAGCTATGCCATTTGGAGCCCAAGGTGAGACTCTCTTTTGGCACCCACTCCACACCAGAAGAACAAAAAAATTATATATCATTCTAGTAACTTTCTTTTGTATATAACAACAACCAATATTTTAAACCTGGCCCTAATGTGATTCCCCCAAATTTGTAGTCACTAAGTCACTCAATGACTGACATTTGAGTTTCAGACTTCATATACCGGCTTCACAGAATGCATATTAGTGAAAACACATTATTATAGCAACTTCCTATATTTATAACATCAATATGTTAAACCTTGTCTCTGATCTTATCATCCCACTATCAACACTTTCAGGTTGTCTCTAAATATAGCAGACATTTGGGTTTCAGACATCAGACTTCATCCTTCAGAAAAGGTGTAGGCAGTCCAAAACATATTACTGTAGTAAATTTCTATGTGTATTACAGTAATCAATATTTTAAACTTTGTCCCTGATGCCCCCCCCCCACCTTGGAAGTCACTAAATGACAGACATTTCAGTTTCAGACTTCATACCCTGGCTACAGAGAATGCATATTACTGCAAAATACATTATTATGGCAACTTTATGTGTTTATAACAGAAATATTTTAAACACTATCCCTGATTTGATCCCACCCACCACCAACTTGAAATCATCAAATAATGACACAGACATTTGGGTTTCAGACTTCATCCTTCATAAAGTGCATAGTTCTACAAAACATATTATTCTGGCAAGTTTGTATGTTTATAATAACAGCAAGGGATATTTACACTTGTCCTTTATGTGATTCCCCTCTAACTTTAATTCACCAAATAATGAGAAGCATTTGAATCTCAGACCTCATATTCATCAGAAGATGCATATTGCAAAACACATTATTCCAACAACTTTCTAAGTTTATAAATTATAACAGCAATATTTTAGACTTTGTCCATGAGTTGATCCCCCCAAACTTCAGGTCATTAAAAGCAGACAGTTGAGTTTCAAACTTCATATCCTTCAGAAAAACACATACTAACACAAACCCTGTTATTCTATCAGCTTTTTAAGTTTATGAGAGCAATATTTAAAAGCTGCCTCCATTTTTTGGGCCTTTGTTCCACCACCATTACTGACTGAAGTCACTGAATAATGTCAGACGTTTCACTTCAGATTTCCTTCCAGTCCTTCAGAAAATGCATGCTAATACAAAACCTGCTATTATAGCTTTCTAAGTTTATAAGAGCAATATTTAAAATCTGTACCTATTTTTGGCCTTTGTCCCACCACCACCATTATTGTGACATCACTATATAATGACAGACATTTGAGTTTTAGACTTCTTATCCTTCAGAAATGCACACTAAAAATAAACTGTTATGCTAGCAACTTTCTAAGTTTATAAGAGGAGTATTTAAAATCTGTGCACCATTATTGATTGAAGTCACTGACAGACATTTGAGTTACAGACTTCCTCTTTCAAAAAATGCATACCAACAAAACCTGACCTGTTACTCTAGCAACTTTCTTATAAGTTAATAAAAGCAATATTTAAAATCTGTCCCTATTTTTTATCTTTTGCTGTCCACTCTCATTGGACAGTCAGAAGAGTATGCAGTCAGACAAGAGGACAGTATGTAAAATAAGTATATATTCATTCATTCATTGTGTCAGACAGACACCCACATATACTTACGCCTTCCTTGTCCAGTTTTTGTCATGTCCAGAAGCTGTTGTCCTTCCAGGCAGGCCCCAGGTACAAAAAAGCAGGTTTGACCATTTCAGGCCCAGTCCCAGATGACCAAGTCATCCTTCCTCTCACACTGACTGCACCACTGATAATTAAAAAAAAAGAAAAAAAAAAAAGAAATGAACTGCAAGTTTTTCTGACTATAGTCAGTCACTGGATAAAATAAGCCTTTCTAAATTAAAATTTTGTTAACTATTTAGTGTGCCCACAGCAAGTGATTAACCAAATACCAAAACAAATAGGTAAATCGCTCGCTGTGGGTGCCAAAAGATAAAGCCCTGTTAACTGCCTTATTTGTACCACCCCCTCCACTTGCTCATCCAATCAGAAGTCTTTGGGGTAGTGCTGGAGGCTCAGCATACATGTAAAATGTAATGATGAGCTGATGCTTAAGCAAGATGATGTGGAAAGGGAGAGGGAGGTTCGTTGGAGTGTCTTGGACATCCTTGTAGGATGTTTTTTGCCATTTCTCCTGTTCCCTTAAAGGGGAATAAAAATAAATAAAAAAGATATTTATAAAAATACTTTTACATTTATTTTGCATGAATTGTATCCTCTACAAGAATGTGGCAGGGGTGAGTTCTCCTTTTGCCCCGCACTTTCTATGCTACTGAGTTGTATTGTGCTATTAATGCTAATGGAACAGAATCAAATCTGTAGGTCTCTGGTAGTTTCAGTGAACTCATCAAGCTGCTGGAGTTACTGTAGTTTTTATTATTGAGAGATGGCTATGCTCCTACCAGATGACTGACTTATCTTGACTTGATGCATTTAACAGTGTGGTAAGATAAAATGTGACAATTACATGCAGTGAAAATGCTGAGTCAGTGGTGAGCACATTTATACTGATATACCATAAATAATACATGGATCTTATTAGACTTAATATTTTTAAATTTGCAAACCAAACCTGGCACACATTGGCAAAAAAGGTCTCAGCTGTTCAAATGTAACCCTTTAACCAAATGTTAGTTCCTGCTACTCGCTCCTTTATCATGGACAGCTACTTGACACGTTCCCTACCTAATTATAAAACAGAACAAAACCAAAACAAAAAATACAGACTTGATGGAGTGTTCTTCCAAATGAATTAAGCTAATAGAAAGTCTATTTTGTTGAAATTTCCAACTCTAACTTTCTCATGAGGGACAGTGCTTCTTCACTAGTATCCCCCATAAGGGGGATGTACCCAGGCACTCATGCAAGTTATGTAACTAACCACAGGAATATTGTACCACGGCATGAAGAGAAAACCCTTTGGTGCTGACTGCCTTCAATGAATGCACCTTTTGAGGAATATGTCAACAGTAGTGATTCAGATAAATAGTCCAAAAAAAATTGAATGGCACTAAATCAACTCAGTCATCTTACAGATGAGTTATATTCAACAAAGACAAACAAAAGAAACTGGGCAAAAAACTGAAAAAAAAAAAAAAAAAAAAAAAAAAAAACATCTTCTAAGTACAAGTATTGCATTGCAAGGCACTGGCAACAGATATAAGTATAAATGTCTCATGGAGGGAAGGAAGGTAAGGATGCCCAATGTTGAAGGCTAGAGGTGGTAACAAAGCAGACATCAGACTGCAAAGGTAGCTGGTGCATAACACAGTCAGAAGGGGCTATGAGACATACACACAGATATCAATCTGAAGTAGTTGAACTTAGAAAATGTTAAAACTCAGACATGATAGGTGGGATACAGAAAAGGAACAGGATGTATCAACCTTCACCAGTCCTGTCATGATCAAAGACTCATAACTGTACCGGTACTACAGTGTACATGGCATGGAAAAAAACATTCAGTCCTATGGGAATTTAAAAGCATCAACTATGTCCAGTTACACTGTGGTCAGCTGTTGCTTAACAAGCTGAGGCATAAAAGCAGTCACACTGAAGCAAATGACTGTTATACAGCTACAGAGTGGAAGCAGAGAAAAATACAAGCCTCAAGGGATTTGAACCAATTACCCTCTTCAGTGATATTCTGTAAAGGACTACATTAGTAAGGTAAACCATAGAAGCAAGCCCACTGAAGGTGTCTGAGAAGACATAGCAGGTGAGTGTTAGACATTTACAGAATGGAAGCAGAAAAGGCAAAAAAAATATGCAACCCAGAGGTGATTTGGACCCTCCAGTCTGTGCACTGAAAATCTATAACCCACATCATTAACAAACTGAGCCAGGCAAGCAGTTAAACTATGAGCATATGCTTTACCTTATTTAGTATGTTCACACTGATGTGCATTGGCTCTTGGCTCATGTGCATGATCGAAGGAAGCTGAGACCAATTTGAAAAGGACGACATCGCTTGGACTTCATTGTTGATATACAATGGGCAGTGCCATATCTTATTGGTTGTACATGGGCATTGATGGTGCTCTCTGTGACCCAGAGCACACAGTATGACCACAAAAAAATAAAAAAGATAAATGGTTTAGAAGCTATTTTTGGGAGTGTGTTGTGTTTTTTTTCCAGCAGATTAAAGTTGGAAATGGAAGTATAAGAAAGAAATGAAAAAGGAAGTGAGCAGAGGGTAGAGCAGAAGGTGAGGAAATAAGCAACAGGCAGAATGGAGGTGGAGCATGAGGCAAATACTTTTTTGTGGGACAAGTGCCCATTTTTTTATGAAGAGAAGGAATGGTTGGAGAAGGAAGTAAGGAAAGTACGAGGGCGGTGAGATAGTTACGTTATCTGGCAAGGAAAGGCAGCCATGACTGATACTGTGTGTGGTAATGCAATGAGGGAGGGTGACACAATGGTGAAGGAGACATGAGACAAAGAGAGGGAAAACAATGGTGAGGGGCAGATTGTTAAAACAACAGGGGTGGGCATGGCCACAAAAGAGAGGAGAACAGCAGGATGGGGGATAGGACTGGGTGTTACACAGCTGCAGTTTTTACCAGCTGAGTCCCAGTGGAAGATTACTCATCACCCTGGGTACTGTCACCACTGGGCTCTGGCTCAGAAGGTGGAGACAGTACTGAACAAGGACACACCTCAGTGAGTCACTGGTCCCTGATGTCTATTTGGCCATTGTCAGCATCCAATCTTCTGTCAATTATATCTCCTACAACATCTGCCTGCTGTTAATGGGTGACAAAGTTGTAATTTCCACTTGCACTGCTACCAGTAGGCACAACTTTACCAGCCTGTGGTGCTGGTGTAATTGCGAATAATCAGGAACTTGAAATTGCTATTGTGGGGGCTACGCCTCACCCCCCCCCACTAAATATATATTCCTACTCCGAGGATGCACTGCAGTGAGGAAAGGGCAAATATTCCAATCTTCACTGTAGTGCAATCCCAAAAAATCAATATCGAATTCCTGATTTTTCACTCATGTGAGTGTTCAACATTTTGCATTTTTGTCATTCTAAAGTAGACCCGTACTTCACGCAGGTGATGCAGGTAGGGCAGGAGATGAGAAGGTGACTATGGAAGGCTGGGACCCAGATGTGCTGGATGTGTCTGCCGATGGTGGTGGTGATGGTACTGCCATCTGTGATGTACTGACAGAAAAATATACATTAAATGTTTTTCATGAGAACACAACTGTGGGGTAGGTAACTGAGCCTTCAAGCATCCTCACAATGTCAGAACTGAGACTTAACATCTTGACCGACTTGTCCATCTATATAGGAGAAGCCATGCGGAAAAACACTTTTAACACTGCACAATTATACTACTATCTTTGAGCTATGCCAGTACTGACAGATGTGGCACTGGTGTATGAAAGTTATGCATTCTTTTTAAATCCCTACTACTGTTACTACTAAAAGCCATGTATTTTTATGACAGCATAGGTGCTCCAGTCTGCTCCCGTGCAGCTACCTATTCATTTCAATCTCTTCAGGGGCTGGAGACATAAAAGGGTATAATGTAAAATTTGAAGGTAGCACACAGTGATGGGTTATTTGTCTAGCTAAAACAACTTGTACTTAGAGTAAAAAGCTGATGTTAGCTGCTTAACTTCATCTTCCCATCAGCAAAAGAGGTCAGGATTGTGACACTTCATGTCACTGTAGTGGGTATGACACTGTTCCCCCGTGTGTAGAATGCCAGTAGAATGTGTGACAACCTTATCCAAACTATTCCATACTTCATCCTTATACTGAGGCCCAGTTTAGCCCTCCTGCAGGAGCTTCTGGCTGTACTCCTTATGGAGAATGTCCAGAAAAATCTCAGACTCCTCCTCACACCACTTCTCTGCTGTGAAAGTAGCACTACCATCTCCTTCTCCAGCCATGGTGTCACCCCTTGAAGAATCTCAGGGGAAAAATGTCTAACAATTCCCTCACCCCTAAAATAATAACCCGACCCGACCATGCATCCGTGGAGCTGCTCAAAAGTGCTCAGGCATGTGCATGGCACTTTGTACAAATCTGCATTATGTTTACCAGGTGTCCTTGTCACACAAGTTGAGCAATTGAGAAACAATAGTGAGCTGATCACTAAAAGTATAATTATTGTGCCCAAAGGGGTTAATCTACATGATTTAAGCATGATATAAAATTCAGGGTCTCTTCCCTCTATGGAAGAAAACACTGGTAATAGAGTTTGATTCCTTCTAAAGGTGCTTTTGGTGAACTCTTTCTTTCTAAGATATCTACTTATATAAAGTAAGTCCTCCTTACAAATCATTCCTTTATACAGTGGTTGCTTTTCACTTCTCTTTACCCTGATGCCTATAAGGGATGTCAGTGTATCTGTACTTCTAAATGTGTTGGCCAAAAGTGTCTTAAGGCGTTCATTGCAAGGCTACTGTAAGTAGTAGCCTGAAGAATTGTTAAGATAGATGGGAGACACACCTCTGACTCATATTCAGAGTACTATTTGATATTATTTTAGAGTTGTGTGCCTTGCACACTATAGTATTGTAATAGCTATGTTTTCTTGTTCAGTTGCACTTCTGTGTTTGTTCTGTGTAGGATATGTATTCAGTGCACATACATGCCTGACATTTTTTTTAAGATTTTGGATACAGATATCTAACCGTCAGGCACAAATACAGCATACTTTATGGCCTAGTAGGATAGTTGTGGTGAAGAATTTGTAAGGCCCATAGAGAGATAAGACTGTTAATTTCAATGTTTTCCATACCAGCAGAGCTATGCTAAAAAACAAGGCATACAGAAAAAAAAGTGTTGAGTCTAGCAGACAATTTGCATCCACCTGTAAGCCAAAATTCACAGATGTTGAGCATGAAATGGTACTACAGACCCTCCATCTCCATGCCCACTGGGTTTTTAATGTCCATGCTGCTGACCCTGTGACTGTGCCTGGACTGAAATTGTCAGCAATATAAATGCAACAGATAATCAGAACCATGGCTTATGAAATGGTCTACTGAAGGGCCATGGAAATGATCTGGAGTGCCACCCCTGGAGAAGAAGCCATGAAACAGAACTGTAAGGCAACAGGTGGTGATTCAGTGACCAAACCACGTTTTATGGAGACAGAGTAGTTCCTGGCATCTCTTAAAGGCAGTGCTACTGTCTACCTCCACAGGGAACTTCAGTGCAGTACTGGGTGTTATGGCAGAGTTGGACAGATTGCATAGAGTTTCAGTTGTGGATGTTTCAGGTATGTAGCCCTATTTCCTTGTATCAGTAGCGGTAAGTCTTCTTTACTTCTAATTTTTTCAACGACTGTAACCACAAATTAATTCCAAGAAGAAAAAAACTGTGACAGGATCCAATCTTTGAATAAAACCACTTGTTTATTGACTAATAAAAACAACAAGTTGTTGAGCGCTTTCACCTACAGAATGTAGGTTTCATCAGAACAACCAGTAATCAATTAAACACACTTATATACCTTAATTTCCTGCCCTTTATATCAGTCACTTGGACAATCCCATAAACATAGAAACAACCATAAATATTAAAAAGAACTTATCCTATTATAAAAAATTCCTTCTTATTGAATACATGAATACATAAAATAACAGTGTACTGTATTATTGTGCTGGCTTCCCCACAATTCAAGCATTTCCATTCTATATCTAAAGGGAATATCCAGCTATTCTATATAATTTTTTCTAAACTCTATTAAATCTGTTTCACTTATGGTGTACAGGTACTTTGGAGATTGAGCAAACATTACCACATGTAAAGGGTATGGCTAGAGATATTAGGTTTCTATCATGTTAATAGTTGTAAAGCTATCCATTGTATGTGCAGTTGCTGGGCAGAGTCACATGCATACTGGATATTTTTTGCTTTGTTGAATTTACATTAGCCAACACCAGCACTGTGGAACTACCCCTGTCTGATGCTGGAGGCTTCTGTAGCCTCTAATAATGATGGTGGGGATTAGCTGGCACAGGCAATGGGTGTGGAGTGTGTATTTGACACAGGGAGTGTGACCTCCACATCCTCTATACAAATTATAGAGACAGTCTCTGTGCCTGCGGATGCCGAGGATACACAAAATCTGAGTGAGGACAGGCTGATGTGGATACTGTACATCATGGGAGTGTACTGGCCTCTAGTAGACATATGTCTGAATATCCCCCTAGTATTCAGGGACAAGGTGGCCCATGGGGGGTGGTATTTGCGGTACCACCTGAAGATATGGATACTGCCCTCTCCCTGAGGATGGTGTGTAAGTGGCTGTTGAGTCTTTGTGGAGGTACAAACTGATGCCACCACAGCCATGGCAGAAATAGTGTGGGTGATCCAGGGTGTGCTTCTACAGGAGTGCATGTCCTGTATATGTGATTACTTGGATAGACTGAATCATACACTGGACCACGCAGTGTCTTCACTGAGTTGTCTAGCAGAAGAAGAAGCCATGAAATAGAACCGTAAAGTAACAGGTGGAGAGTCAATGAACAAACCAACTTTTATGGAGAAAGAGTAGTTCTTGGCCTCTCTTAAAGGCAGTCATACCGTTAATAGTAACACAGACTTTTGACATTGGAACTTCCAGTGTTTGGACATTGATTGCCATGGTTACATTTCCGACAGTTTTGGTAATTCAGTATTACCAAAGTCGGATAAACGAGTCAGTAATTTTGTTGAAAACTGTTTTCAGTTTCAACATTTTGATAGTAAACCGCTTATCTAAGCCTGCTGTTAAAAATGTTAAGAACATTTGATGTAAATAAATAAAATGTTTGTCGTTTCTAAAAAAAAAAAAATGAATATCCAATTAAAATTAAGCGACATCTTTGTAATAATCAAAAAATCTTAAGATAATATAAGCCCACCCTGTTACAACTTGTCATAAAAATTGAAAGGTTCAGACTTGTAGTTAAGCATTCTTTCAAACTGACAGTATGACAGTTTTGAAATGATGTCTCCCTATATGCAAATAGGAAAATAAAATTGGTGGTTATTAGATAAATAAAATGTCATCTGCTTTTCTTATAATGTCAGAATGGTGTTTCTTAATATTAACATTTCTACAGCAATGGGTAAAAACAGACTGGTGTTTTTGCATTCATCATTTTTACTGTAGTATATCTGGTTACTGTTACACCATTGTGTTGTAAAGCTGTCTGTATTTTGCTGTGTCTTTGCTAGTGCCACTGCATACTGTGCCCATCTCCACCTGGCATGGTCACACCCCTGCTGATGGCTCCTTCTCGGACTCCTCATCTGTCCAGTCTTCCTCAGCTTGTTTTGATCGGAAGTACTAGCCCTGCAAGAGGTCATCCTAATATAACTGCTGTTATTGTATAAAATTGCACACATAGTCAATATTTTGGTATATATGACAGACTCATACTGCAGGGCACCACTGGATGAATCCATACAGAAAAAGTGTACCTTCAGCAGCTGAAACACACATTTTATAATGCTACTGGTTTGGGACAGTGTATTGTTGTACCCATGGTCTGTTTGGTTATGTGGATTTGTGATGGGTGTTATGAGACAGGTTTCCAGGGCATAACAGGCATCACCAACAAGATGCCCCTGTGGGAAATCTCCCCTTGAAAACCATTGGTGCAGCTCACATGCATGCCATCTATGGGAGACGTGAGCACTGTCTGGGTGGCCTAAAGACACATATTGTAGAGAATATCCTGTACATTACAGACTACCTGGCAGTTGATGGAATGATACCCTTTGTATTTCATATACCTCCTTCCAGGTTCACGAGTTGGAGCCTTTATTTCAATGTGGGTACAGTCTATTGCCCCCAGTACTCAGGGAAATGGTCTGTATCATAAAACTCCTGCTTGGTGTTTGTTCTCTCCTATTGGTTGTGTGGTAACCACATATGATCTCCCACATGCTGAAGCATGGCATCAAGAAACTGATGACGTATTCTCAAGCTAGATGCCATGATACACTTACTGTGTCCCCAGTAGGTCACTGAGAGGTCTGCTGAAACTAATATATATATAAAGTCACACATATCTTTGTACCCACTGGGATAGGTATTCCGTGACTCCCATGGGTGTGCAGACAAGGACAACCCATTTCCACAATTTGTTGCATGGTGTCCCAGTCAACATGGTACTTGTCCATTATATCAATTTTGTGGAGGGCATGAAATGTTAAGCATAATTCGATGACCCTGTACCTTTGGGGTGACATCGCACTCAGTCAGACACAGTATCTGCAATGATAGCCTCCTTCAGATATACATTTATGTTGTCTGTAGCAACCTCTAACATAATTCTACAAATTACTCTGGCTGATCAAGGACATATGAAGGAGTCTACATATTTCCCATAGGCCTCTATTACAGGAGGTTTAAATTATCACAAAGTGAAAACTCTAGCTTGGCTAGATTTTTCTTGTAGCTTTTACAGTTGGATAGTCTGTGTGAACTTTTTACTTTTTGGTTTAGTTTTTAGTTGGGATATTTTGCAGTTACCTTAATGGTTAATGGTTATGGCTGGATTTAATGACCCTGTGTTTCTAGAGTATAGCAAGTATAGCAAAACAGTCTATTTATGCTGTGCTGAGGAGGTCATAAGAAAGCCGAAACATGCATGTCCACAGCTAGTGGTGCTTGGCTTTGTTGGCCTGAATCTGTTCATAAAGACTTAAAAAGGAAAAAGTCATGGACATTCAGAAGCCGTATAGCTGAAACACTTGATGTTGTTAAGGGGCCATTTGCATGTATCCCACAGGCCTCTATTACATGAGCTTTAAGGTATCAAACAGTGAAAACTCTAGCTTGGCTAAGTTTTTCTTGTATTTTTTACTAATTGGAGTTGAAATATAAAGTGGGTGCAGCTCCATTTTGCAACATTTAAACATTTTTGAATTGCTGTCTATCTTGTTTTACCTTATTATTATGTACAGCACCTCACTGTACATTAATTAGTATATAGCATGGCAGACCACATTATGTGGGCTAGCCATGTCATGTAGGACTATTTTTTAATTGTACACCCCCTGCACATGGCCACTCATCATTCAAATTCACTTAGTTTGATGCAGTAAGTTTTTTTTCTGAATCTGCTCCATAGTCAGCAGCAAAATGGAATTGTGTGCTGCAACTCCTGTTGTGATATATGCAGTAGGACTGGGGAATTTCCAAGTGAAATTGTGGCATTTCATAGTTCAGTTTACAGTAATGTAGAACTGACATATGAAAGGATAGCAAAAGGGAAGTATAGTTTTCCAAGGAGAGTTGTGCCATGAAGCAAAAGACTGCATTTTAAAATGCCTGTAGAAACTAAAATTTAGTACTGCGGTGTTGTGTATAAAGGCTAGCCTAATAATATGTAAGATATGTTAAAGAAAATATATGGTTATGATATACAAATATAAATTACAGTCAGAAATATATATTTTATTTGGCAAACTGGAGCTGCATTCTTTTTAATATCAAAATAAACAAAAATGTGGTTATGATAAAAAAACTAAATTAAAGATATAAGTATAATGTTTAGTAGAAACTGGCCTGAGACCTTCTACAGCATTTGGAATATGTCATACAGATGCCTCATTGCTTGCTTGCTCAGAGCATCTAAAAGTGGAAAGGGAAAACAAAGTGGGCTGCCAGAGACTACAGCATCTACATATCAACATGAAGGAGATGTTAGCCAGGCAGGTGTTGATTTAACAACACACACAACTGTCATGTGGTACATCAACAAACAAGGGGAACACATTCTTACCCATTGTGCAGGCAAGCAATGATTTTATGGGAGACCTCTGCCTCTTCTTCCAAAGTGCTTTCTAAAGGTCAGACAAGACAGCCAAAGGATGATTTTTAATAGCTCAAGATTGGCCTCGCAGCACTGGTACACTGACTCAATGTCAAGCTTCTCTCTTCATCTAACAGCCTGGTATTCTGTTTTGAAAGACAGCAGGTCTCAACTTCCCTCAACAAAGTTTTAAAATATGATATGGAAGCCAAGAGACCTAGCACAAGGAAAAGTAATGAGAAAAAATGGAAGAGATTTTTATTTTGGACTGCAGCACAGTCTCAGCATGTTTTTTTCTTTTGCTTTGAGTTCTCAGGGCAAGCCTGTATCAAAACAAACTATTTCTAGGTGGATTGATATTTTGGAGGCAGCTACTTCAGTGCATACTTTCTCTAAGCATTACCACCTTCCTCTCTGCTCTAAAGTCTAGGGGCTGGTTTGCCACAGCTATTTTGCAAGGCATGTTATATTTTTATTCAATAAATTGTAGCTGTATCCATCTTTAATACTGAACTTATAAACTAGATTATTTTTCTGTTATTTATAGTAATGATTTTGAAGACTGTACTTTCATCAGTTGCTCCCTTGCTGGAAGTATCCATAAAAATAAAAGAACAACGTTAAAAAACTGTGAAATGGATAAAGATAAAAGTGAATGCAAAACTTTAAATCTGAGCATTACTATTAGAAAAATGTTTTCATTTATATTTCTGGCTCTTGCACCACACACACACACACACATATGGTTTACTATGTAAATCTTGAAAATCCAAATCCTGAGATCATACTCTTGGAAGACCAAAACTTTGAAGATCTCACTAAAACACTTGAATATTGTATTGCCTTACCAGTGTAGATCCTGGAATGAGAGCTAACATGACTGCTATGGGATTTGTGCACAATGAGTGCTAACATAGGTCCTGAAGTGTTTTAGACCCAGGAACAAATGTTAACATGAGTCCTGCAGGGGAGGGGGACATGTCCAGGAGTTTGATAGCATGGTCTTCAGTGTTTTGGTCTTTCAGTATTACGGCTACAGGATTTTGATTTTTCAAAATGGTCTATTTCAAGGTTTTCATAGTAAACTGTATATCTATAGCTATATATATATATATATATATATATATATATATATATATATATATATATATATATATATATATATATATATATGTGTATATATATATATATATATATATATATATATATATATATATATATATATATATATATATATATGTATATATATATATATGTATATGTATATATATATATATATATATATGTATATGTATATATACATATATATACATATACACACACACACACACACACACACACACACATATATATATATATATATATGTGTGTGTGTGTGTGTGTATGTGTGTTTGTGTGTGTGTGAACAATTATAAAGGTTGATTGTGTGTTAGGTCGACAGCTGCCTAACAGAACACATATGGTCAGATAGGCAGCTGATCGACAGGTGTGCCAGATCATTCATATCCAGTGGTTGGGAAATTTGCCCTTGTAATCTTTGCTTGTGTGATCTGCAGAAAACAATGTTTTTGTTTGTTTTCTAAAAATATAAATTTTTCATGCACCAAGGCTGTTTCTTGGCACATGCAAACTACTGTGCCAAGTACCTTGTTTTTTTTTATCTTTTGTGGTCGATATTTTTGCATTTGACCTTAGGTGCTTTTGATTAAATGTAGTACACTTATATATAGATATATGTACTGAAATGCACCAAAACAATTAAATATCAAAGTTGTAAATGTCAGGTCATAAAATTGACATTCATGACATTGAGTGCTCAACGTGCATGCGCCGAACATAACCTTAAAGCTTGCAAATGCAAAAACAGTCTTTCTTTTTTTTTTTTTTTTTTTTTTTTTTTTACAGAGGGATAGGCCCTCTGCACCCCTCATACCCTCTGCTAATTATATATACTAACTCTGAGATCACACAATTCCTGGGGAAGGGGCATATGCCCCAACCCCAGGGAATGACAGTTTCACACACCTGCTGACTAAAGGTGTCAGCAAAATGGATGTCAACCTAAGCCAAGCTTGAGTTAATGAAGTGAAACCATATACAGTATATATATAGTTACCATTTGAAAGAGCGAACACTCACGAGCGAATGCTTTTTCCTTGTGGAAAAAAAAAAAAATCACTCATATGCGTGAATGCGTTCATTCAACTGGAGTTTTTGCCAGCAACCTTTTGTATGTGACTGTATGTAGCAGAGTAAGGGAAGAGATTTACTTTTTTTATTTTTGATCACTTTAGATTCGATCTAAAGTCATTGCTCTTTGAAAGATCACTCGTGAAAATTCAATATTTGATGAGACACACACATATATATGTAAATATACATGCACACACATATATACTATTTTGCAGTTATGTATAAGTAGTTATAATTGAGCCGTTACATAAAATATGGATATATGCATTTGAATAATTATTGATAAAGGCACATAGTAAGCATGATAACGTTGAATGAATTAGTGGCAGTAGAATTAGTATTGCATTAGATAGATAGCTGTGAAGGATACTAACTTTTCTTTAGTATATTTATGAAGAGCGGCCTGTAAGTTTGTCAGGATGCATTACTTTTGCAGAATGATGAGACAGGCCAGTTCATGTGGTTTGTGTGACTGAGAATTGTGTGGGGAATACAGAGGAGTGAGATTGTGGAATATAGAAGATGTTTTAATGGCTGTGTGGGTTATGGAAGTAAAAGTGGTGAGAGGTACTGCTGCAAAGGAAGGAGGCTGCAATGACAGTATAGTAGTTACTAACACTTTCCCTTTTTTTTTTTTTTGTATGTTGTACCAGGCATTTGTTGACCTGATTTCCCAGTGCTCCAGTCAATAATTGAGTATGCTGTGTAGTCCCAGAAACTGTGTATTTTAGAGAAATTAACTACTCAACAATATGTCAGAACAGCAGCATTGTATTCTTAGTAAAAATTCACTGTGATTTATTAGTGTGCACTGCACAGAATAAGTCTCACCTTATTTAAAATGAGCTCTTTACAGGTTCACAGGTGTGTACTAGGCTAATGGCCCCGGAGCCTTTACAAGCCTAGCCCATAGGATTACCGTGGCATCATGCCACTCGACCTTAGATCCCAGTGCCTCTGTCAAGTAGAGCCACTGGAGTGATTCCCTGGGGTGAATTTTCTATTTCCCATCCACTCATCAAGATTTCTCTTGAAGAGGAACAGTGAGGTGCTCTGCTTGACATGTATGGGAAGTCTATTCCATAGCATGGGCAGTCTCTGGATTATGAACCTGTCCCTCCAGCATGTTTTGTTAATTGTGGCAATGAGGTTGGTTTCCCTGGAGCGTGTGGTGTGGAGGGATTGGGATTTCTTTAGATGTAGCATTTCTAACAGAGCTGGGTCAGACATGGCTTTGTAAGTCAAGCAGAGATCGTCTTTAAGTAGACGATATGAGACAGAGAATAGATGGAGTTTTCTGAGTCTGTCCATATAGGACAAGTGTTCAAGGCTTAGGATCCTCTCCAGTTGTTGCAGGTGTCTAGTGAGGTACATGGCAAATGGGGCATTGTACTCGATGACTGGCCTAATGAGGGAAGAGTAGAGGGAGACAATGACCTCTTTCTTCCTGGATGCAAAACCCTTAGTAATGAGATGTGCCACATAAAAGGACTTTCTGACCACAGTGGCAGTATGGTGGTCAAAAGAGAGGCTGCTGTCAACTTATGTTCCCAGATCTCTTATAATGCCTTCTGTATTCAGTAGACTACCATCAATGTGGTAATTCAAGGGAACTAGATTTTTCCCAAGGGGATGACGACACATTTTTTTGGCATTGAGCTTAAGGCCATGGTTCTGACACCAGTCATTGGCCTCATTGAGTCCCTTCTGTAGGATGTCAACATCACTTGGGGAGTTAATAATATCTCCCAACTTGCAATCGTCTGCGAACTTTGTCAGCCAGAGTCGCTTCATGTTAGCCTGGACTTCAGAGAAGTAGATACCAAACATGAGAGGACCCAGGACCGAACCCTGTGGGACTCCACTTGTGACTGGTCGGCAGTCTGACTTGGAGTCAGCTACTTTCACACTGTGGGTTCTATCTGTGAGCCAGTTTGCCAACCTACCTAGTGATATAGGGGTTGATATCTAGCTTAGTGAGTTTTTCTATGATTCCTGAGGGAGTGGTATCAAAGGCTTTGGTCAGATCAAGGTAGGCTGTATGAACCACCTTGCCTTCATCCACAGCACTGGTGACAGACTCAAAGAAGTTGAACAAGCTGAGCAGGCATGATCTACCCTTCACAAAACCAAACTGTGTAGGATTCAGAGTTTAGAGATTCCCTATATCATTGTTTATTAGGTCCATGATGATGCGTGCATAGCTTTGCATATCAGACTAGTCAGGCTAATGGGGTGATAGTTCCTGGGGTCTGTAGTCACTCTTTTTTTGTGGAGAGGGATGACTGTAGCAGTGCGCCATTTGGTAGGGACAAAGCCTGAGGTGAGGCTGTGATTGAACAGGGTACACAGATGAGGTGCCAGTTCACTCTGTAGTTCATGTAGAACACAGCCAGGGATATTGTCAGGTCTCATAGAAGCTGTATTCTTGACTTTGGACTGTGCTGTTTTAACCTGCGCAGCAGTAATACTAGGTGCCTGGCAATCTACTGGTATTGTGATTGGTCCTTTGGGGGGGGGGGGGGTAAAGTTAGCACTGACTCTGTTGGCCAGTATATTGGCAATATCTGTTGGCTCGGTATAGGAGGTACCATTGTGCAGTAGCGCAGAGCAAATCTGGGTATTGCCGTGGAGATCTTTGCATAACTATAGAAGGCCTTGTGGTTGTCTTTACTATCTGCTGCAATTCTGTTTTCATAGCTAGCTTTAGAGGATTTAATGAGGGATCTCAACCTTTTGTTGAGGCTGATAAGGGAGTTTTTCCAGTCTTGGGACTTCACCTTATTCCGCATCAGTTTCCTCCTTCTGTTGTAGTGTTTGGTTATGACAGGGGACCACCAGATTGGCTTCCTTTTTTTTGAGGAGAGTGTCTTCATTCTATTGGATATGGCGAGATCCATGCATTTGTGTATGTGTTCGTACAGTGCATTGGTGTATGATCTGGTGGTCATGCAGCTATTCTCCATTTGCATGGGTGCTGTGAAGTTAGCCAAGTGTTTTAGGAGCCTGAAGTTAGCTTTGGAGAAGTTTTTCATGGTGGTTACCTTTGTGGAGGGGGGGTAGGAGGGATGTGTATTTCCAAGGTGATTAGTTTGTGGTCGGATCTAACCAGAGAGGAGTTGACTACTGGTGTAGAGCAACGGTCACCCATGTTAGTAATGACCAGGTCAAGGATGTTGCTACCTCTAGTGGGGGTAAGAATGAGCTGGTCCAGGGCACTGGAATTAATGAACTCCAGAAAGCGTTGGGCAAGCGTATTGGTACATAAGTAGTTTTCCCAGTTAATGGAGGGATAGTTGAAGTCACTCAGTAGGTTGGACCCTAATATTCTCCAGGGTGCTTAGGAACGTAGAGTGTGAGCCTTGGGATAGTACTTTAATGTGTTTTCCCAAAGTACTTAATTTAAATACAATTACATACTGTGCAACAAGCCAAAATGCTAGTGCCATAGTCTTACTGTACCTGAGTAAGGAAATGAAATACATTTTTTTAAATCACAATAAGAACAGTATAATTACTGTATTAATAAACACATTGTTAAAAAGTCTTGACCTGTAGTGGAAGTGTCACTGTGTTGGCAGTAATGTTTCCTGAAAATTTTCTTTTTCTCCAGTGTACAATAGCTGAATCAAATATTACACTTTTATTAGAATAATAGCATTGTCTTCTTGGTATAACAAAATGTAATTTCGCAATGTGCAGAGAGATATAGTGTGTTCTTGACACAGACAAATAGGATTCGGTTGTTTACATTAAGCAGCACAGTGGTAAAGTGGTAAAGTGGTATATTTCCGTAGAACTACATACTGCACATTGAATGAAAGCAATAGCACTATATTTGTACTGCAAAACTACAGGAGAAGAGTAAATCTCAAACATCACTCTTCTCCTTTAAACTTCCTTTTTTACAGGGGAGCAAGCAACCCCAAATCCCAGCTATTAAATACCAACTGCAAAATCAGCATACTTCAGAGAAAAGGGGATATCCTTTACTAGCTAAAGAAAACAAAAACAACTCGTCAGAAATTGCATAGTTAAACAACTTAGAAAACAAGCAATGCTGCTGATATACTTAATAGCACAATCCAGAATCTACTTCTTTAGTTCCCAAAGAAAACAGGACTGGAGACCTAAGATTGATCTCAGTGTGAACAAATCAGAAGTCAAAACACAAGATCGGATGGTCATCGCTGCAATCCATCCTTCCCTTCCTTCAAGGAAAAACTGGATGGTGCTCTATAGACCTTCGGATGTGATATACATAAAATATGAAGATCGCTTCCATTCCAGAAGATTCTCCGCTTGGCTAAACCAGTTCAGTTCAGTTCAGGCCTCTGCCCTTTCTCACTCCACTGCCTGCCCTCGGTTTTACCAAATGCATGGCAGTGTAGCTTCTCACCTGAGACGACAAGATTTCCAGGTGTTTCATTATTTGACGACTGGCTCCTCACAGCTCCCACCAAGCATCTCCTTCTGATGGCCAGAGATTATACTTTTCGTTCAGTGGCTTTTTTACTCAATGGTCATATCAGGAACTTCCAATGTCTCACACCATTGTGATCACGCAGATTCCTCCTTTCCCACTGATCTCTCAAGTAATTCAAATCTGGACCTAGTTCCAGATCTTTTGATCCATCAATCGGTCAGTTCATCATCGCCTCCCTCTCTGAACCTCACTGCTTGGTTCCTCCAGTTCCAACATCAAATCTAAACAAAGCATTGACCCCCCTGTCTTTTTCCAGAGTATCTGAACAAAAAAATTACCTGATGTTCATCACAAATTCACAATTGAGGTACTACTTGAGAAAACAATTCAGAAAATCTGATCAGCTGTTTGTCTCCTATATGAAAGGAAAAGAGGATTTTTTTCAGTTCAGGTATCTTTATCCAGATGGCTACCATCTTTGATTTCCTGGTATATGAGATTAACAGACCTAGAGGAGTTGTTGATTGTGACCTCTCTCTTACTCACTCTTTTCTTAGGCATATGCTATTTTGCATATTTCCTAGTTCAGATGTAGGTCACCCTCTTTTCTCCTGTTGTTAGAGGTGGACTTTGTTTTACAGTTATACTGTTACTATTATAAGCTGGTAAGAACATAACTTCTATTTATGAAAACCAAAAAATACAAATTAACAATAGTGCTATTACAGCACAGTACAAGTGCAGACTGACAATAGGGATAATTCACTGGTGGTGGTAATTAGACACATTGCACTACTTTTGTATTAAGATTTATTCTGTATTGCAGGATGTACTGGCACAATATTATCAACACCAGTTCTCTCACAAAGGTGAAGCAATTTCTTCTTTTTTTTTAAAACAGGAACAGTAATAGCATTACTGTAGTAATAAATGCATTTTTAAGAAAATAACTTTTTAATATGTCTTTTAACAAACAACTATTATAGAAATAATAATTTGTGTTAAGGAGTAAGTAAATAGTAGATTAGAATGATGGATAAGTAATAGAAAGTATTGCTAAATGAAAGTTAATTAAGTAGCGCAATATTAACAATTATATTATCCAAAAAACAATGAAACAAGTAGATTATAAGGGAATGGGAAAGGTTGTAATAGGAAGAGACAATACCATGGGAGAAGCAAATTAGTAGCAATAGCATTTCTTCTCTTAGGTGTTAGAGGGTGTTATGATTTGTAGCAGTACCTTAGATGACCAAGAACTGTACCTGAAACGAGTCATTGGACAATTTCACCTACCTTGTTATCACTGCTCCATAATATCTCTCTCTTCATATAGTCTAGTCTACAGAGGCACATCTCAGGTCACCTACATGGACTTTGTTGCAATCATACTGGTACACCTATGGCGTAATAACTTGAGTGCATGCCCGATTTGGCAGACCCTGGCTCCAGATAAGTAACTAATGGATGCAACGTGTGTGTGTGTGTGTGTGTGTGTGTGTGTGTGTGTGTATACAAATATATACATACATATGTATATATAAAGCCCATTTTCAGCAGAGGCCCAGGGAGAAAAGCTTCAGATTGTTACAAAACATTTTAAGAACAATAATTTTACAGTCTTCAAAAGTAAAACAAAAACATCTGCAGTTTAAATAATTATAATAAATTAGACATAATATAAAAACATTGGTTAAGAATCAATACAAGTTATATGAGACTCATTTAATATTTAGAGAAATTTTAGACAGTTTGTAGAAAAATTAAAGGTAAGTTAATCGAATACAAACAGTAATTGCAATATGAAGTGAGGGAAAACAGGCTTATGGTATATTTAGAGAGAAAGTCAGGGAAGCAAATTTGGTAGAAGTAAGGAGGTATGTGAAGAAGGGAGAGCAAGCAGGTGTAAGGAATGAAAAAGTACTTGTTCACATTTAGGAATATATATTTTTTTACACACCTTTACTGAATTATCACTTGTGACATAGGCACATTCACATTTATATAAAAGCAATCAAACTGTATTAACTTAAAATTAACAAGCATTATACTTCACATATATTGCTATATATCATATAACCTAGGCAACGTTACATAAATTATTCAATTACTGCTCCATTTTTAAACAAGAAACATCTTTATTAAACCATCACTTACGACATAAACAAACATACATTATATAAATAAAAACAAACCACACCAACACAATCCTGGTTGCAAGCATTTTATATCACAAACCATACTGACATACTTCTAGTTGCAAACATTATACATCCATTATAATCTACCCAATAATTTTCAGTCAAACATTACATTGCTCATTTAAGTCCTACCTTCTTTTAAACCTCATTCCTCCCTTGTATGTATTGTTCCCACAATTCTCATTTTCTTCTGTGTAGTTTGCTCTTACCTTTTTCTAAAGATCTCAGTTCCAGTTGTTTTATCTCTCTTACTGTATTCACTACTTCTAATATAGTTGGTTTAGATTTTGATTTCCATTTTCTAGCAATTGCTTTTTTGGCACCACCATAATTAGAGACACCAAGGCCTTACCATGTATAGGCAATTCCAATTCTGTATCATAGCTCAGAAAAATCATCTCCCTCGTCACACCAATCTATCCACCCAGCATCGCTGACAGTGCATCTCGCAGGGAATCCTTAAAGTCTGCCAACACACTGCACTCCCAGAAAATATGTTCCCAATTGCCTCTTTCTTCCCCCTTACATGTCCAGCATTTGCTATCTACCGCAGGACAAATTCTCTGGAGTCTCTTTGGGGTATAAAAATATCTATGTAAACATTTCCAAGCAAAAATCCTAAATCTTCCAGATTTTGTTGCATATTTGGGAGATATACACATATCCTCCCAGTGTTTCTTTGTGAATTGCTTATCCAGTCTCTCTTCCCAATCCTTTCTAACCTCCTCTGATTGATTCTTATAGTTATCATGCAGTATTTTATATGCTTTACTAATTATTCCTTTTTTAATAGCAGCTTCTCTTCTAGATTGTACTAAAAACTCTGCCAGTGTTGGTCTTTCGTTTAGGACTCCCCTATTTCTTTCTCTTTGCCTATACTCATATCGATCTTTGATAGGAAGGTAATCTCTAACCTGCAGTCAAAATAAATTCTTGGCATCTTCCCATTCTGTCATCTTACCCTCTCTAGTTATTTGCTCCCAATACATTGGTTCCTTTGCCAGTTTTCTCCAATAAATTCCAGCCTACTCTTAACTATTGTCTATACCTCTAATTGCAGTCATCCCTATCGGCAGAATCTCCTTTGTCCATTCCCATGTTGGCTTAGTTCTCAGAATACTTTCTGCTACTTTATAGATATAATATTCTGTATACTTTCTGGTACTTTATGGATATAATATTCTATATGATTATTGTTATTCTCCTTAAAGGCCTGCATCCAAAATCCCAGTCTCTCCTTGTGTCTTGAGACCCCCCCCCCATTTCAACGTCATCCCTTTCCACTTTCAATTATAGTTTTCTGCTTGTGCTATGTATGGAAGCCTTAACCATGTAGCTCCGAAATATCCCTTCAAATTGGGTAATTCTAATCTGCCCTGTTCTACTGGAAGAATCAGCTTATCCCACTTGACTCTTGCCATCTTCCTCTCCCAGATAAAGTCCTTCAACTCTTTATTGCTTGCTATCCAAAACTTCTCTTCTGGTTGATAAAAATATGCCTGACCTGTGTGTAAAACTAAAGGGACTAAAAACATTTTGACTGATTGTATCTTACTATCCATATCCATATAATAAAGCTTCCATTTTCTCAGTTTTTATGTTATCTTTTGTTTAATTTCTTCCCACATATCCTTAGGTGCTGGACCAGAATAATTTTTAATCCACACTCCTAAAAACTTCATTTTATCATGTCCCCATCTTCTTCTTCTTCTTTCGGCTTTTCCTAGTTAGGGGTCGCCACAGCAGATCACCTGTCTGCTCATGATTGGCAGTGGAGTTTTACAGTGTCGAGTTGCCAGCCCTGTGCCCAACCTTCCACAGAAGGCACACACATGCACACACTCACACCTAGGGCCAATTTAGAGTGTCCAATCCACCTACAGCATGTCTTTGGGGTGTGGGAGGAAACCGGAGCACCCGGAGGAAACCCATGTGACCACAGGGAGGACATGCAGACTCCACACAGAAGGCACCCCATAAATAAGGATATTGCTGAGCAATTCATGTGTGGGTACATAATTTACTGCTATTGCCTTTGTTTTAGCTTCATTAATTTTGTACCCCGAAAAGATATGAAACTGTCTCAAAATGTTCCACAACCCTGTAATGTTGCTTTCTGGTTTTGTCAGGTATAAAATAATATCATCTGCAAATAGAGCCAGCTTTCCTTGACTACAATACCAACTATATCCTAGAATTTCTGAGTATTTTATTTTCTTTGCCAGTGGTTCTAAATATAATGCAAATAACAAAGGGGAAAGATGACAACCCTGCCTTGTTCCTCTGCTTAAGCATAACATTAAGGGATGCAGTTTATCCTGTTTTTGAGCAAGAACAGGGCCAGATTTTAGCTAGAAAGTCTTTCTGAGAGGTTTTGAAATATGAGAGGAGGTTACCGACCTGATGGCTAAAGGTAAGGAGTTCCAGGTCTTAGTAACCTTGTATGAGCACAGACAATGCCCAGCAGATTTGACAGGTTTGTAGACACACAGGAGGTTTTGGTCAATGGATCACAATGACCACCTGGTAACATAGTTGTGTAGAATATTTTTTTTTAGTGCTGGACAGGCAGATGGATGCTGGATAATTTTATAGGTGTTAAGAAGCTCAGTATATGTTAGTTGAGGAGGCAATTCTAAACAATTTAGGCTTTTTAGTGCTATACAGTGGTGGGTTCTAAAATGGGTATTTGTTGCAAATTTAGCAACTTTGTTGTAGCAATGTTCAAGTTTTATTTTTGTGATGCCTGTAGGTTAGTAAGGATAGGAGTGCCATTAAGAAATGTTGGGGGGGGGGGGAGAGATAACTAGTGGCAAGTACAGTTTTAGTTACATCGGTGAGAAAGTTTTTGTTTCTGTAAAGCAGCCCTAGTTTTTGATGAGTTTATCTTATGTAATTTTGTATATGCAGGTTAAATTTAAGATTATCAACTACCACCATTAGTATTTTGCTATGAGAAGTGACTTCAGTGGCTGTATTATCAAGAGAGAGATGACTTTAAATTTTGTGTTTTCATGAGAGGGATTTGGGGAAAAAAGTAGTAGTTTAGTCTTTTAGGTTCATAGGTTCATGAGGTAGGTACTAGGCTATCAAAAGGCATTTATAAGTCTAGCCAGAATATGTTGGCTTTCGCCGCCCCCTTAGATAAGTTCCCTGTACCTCTGTCCAGCAGAGCCACTGAAGTGATCCCCGGGGTAAACTTTCTGTTTCCCATCCACTCATCAAGGTTTCTCTTGAAGAGTGTTAGCAAGGAGCTCTGCCTAATGTAGATTGGAATCTTGTTCCAAAGCATGGGAAGTCTCTGGGACAGGAATCTATCCCTCCAGCACGTCCTATTTATTGTTGTGGAGAGGTTTAGATCCTTAGAGCGTGTGGCTTGAGGGGATATGGTTTTCTTTAGGTGGAGTATGTCCATCAATTCTGGGTTGGACATGGCCTTGTATGTCAGGCAGAGATCACTTCTGAGTAGGCGGTATGCAACTGAGTACAGCTGAAGTTTCTTCAGTCGAGCTGCATAGGGCATCTGTTTGAGGCCAGTGATCCTCTTGGTGAGGTACTTCTGTGGTCTTTCCAGCTGTTGCAGGTGTCTTGTAAGGTACATTCCAAATAGAGCATTGTACTCTGTGATGGGTCTGATGAGTGATGAGTAGAGTGGCACAATAACCTCTTTTGATCTGGATGTGAACCCTTTTGCGATTAGGTGGGCCACATAGAAGGATTTTATAACCACTTTGGCAATGTGATTATCAAAGGAGAGATTACTATCTACTTGGGTCCCCAGATCCCTTATTACCTCTTCCGTATTTAGGGGACTACCACCTATGTGGTATTTTGTGGGTAATTTGTTTTTTCTAAAGGGGATGACTATGCACTTTTTGGCATTTAACTTGAGGCCATGATTTTGACACAAGGTATCCGTCTCAGTGAGACCCCTGTTGGAGGATGTCTGTGTCAGCCAGAGAGTCAATTATAGCCCCTAGTTTGCAGTCTGCGAATTTGGTCAGCCATAGTCCTTCTGTGCTTGCCTGTACCTCTGAGAAGTATATGCCGAACAGGAGGGGTCCTAGGACTGAGCCTTGGGGAACGCCACTTGTAACCGGTTTAGAGTCGGACCTAGCTCCCACAACTCTCACCATGTGGGTTCTGTCTGTGAGCCAGTTGGCAACCCATCTTGTGATGTAGGGGTTTATGTTCAGTCTGGTGAGCTTGTCTATAATAGCAGAATGGGGATGGTGTCAATGGCCTTTGGGAGGTCTATGTAGGCTGTGTATACCACCTTTTCCTCATCTATAGCCTTGGTGACTGTCTCAAAGAAGTCCACCAGGGTTAGGAGGTATGACCTGCCCTTAACAAAGCCGAACTGGGTAGGGTCCAGTGTTTGGAGGTTCCCAATGTGTCTGTTAATGAGTTCCATGATGATGCGCTCCATAGCCTTGCAGACCAAGCTAGTCAGGCTTATAGGGTGATAGTTCCCAGGGTCTGTTGTGGCGCCACCTTTGTGAAGTGGAATAACCATTGCTGTGCGCCACTCTATGGGCATGTAGCCTGTGGAGAGGCTGAGTTTGAACAGTGTGTTTAGGTGAGGGGTTAGTTCATCTTTGAGCTTGTGTAGAACACAGCCTGGGACACCGTCCAGTCCCATTGATGCTGTGTTTTTGGCTTTGGAGAGGGCTGTTTTAACCTGAGTGTCTGTGATTTCAGGGGCTGTACATTCTTTTGGTATGGTTATGGGCTCTTTTGGGGGTGAGAGGGGGGTGAAGTTTGCACTGAACCTGTCTGCCAGGATGTTGACGATATCAGTTGGTTCAGTGTATTTTGTGCCATTCTGCACTAACTCCGAGCAGATCTGAGCATTGCCACTTAGATTCCTGACATAGCTAAAGAATGCCCTGTGGTTATCTTTGGAGTCCTTAGCAATTTTTCTTTCGAAGCTTGCCTTGGATGATTTTTATGAGGGATCATAGTTTCTTGCTGATACTCATCAGGGATGTCTTCCCTTCTTGGGAATTTACTCTTTTCTGTACTAGTTTCCTCCTTCTATTATATAGCTTGTTTATGGCAGGGGTCCACCAGACTGGTTTCCTTTTCTTGGAGGAGTGAGTCTTGGTTTAGCTTGGGATAGCATGAGCCATGTATTCTTGTAGGTGCCTGTAAAATGCATTAGTAAAGGATTTTGTGGCTTGGGCAGCATTATGTTTTTGCATGGGGGCTTTGAAACTTTCCACCTCAGTCTTAAGTAACGTGAAGTTTGCTTTTGAAAAGTTTTTCATGGTGGTTTCCTTGTCTGGGGGGTGGGGGCGGAATGTGGATATCCACAGTGATTTGTTTATGGTCAGATCTAACCAGCAAGGGGTTGACCTCAGGTGTGGAACACTGGTCGCCCATGTTGGTGATGACCAGGTCCAATATGTTGTCACCTCTGGTGGGAGTGTTGACCAGTTGATCCAGGGTGTTTGAGTTTATAAATTCTAGGAAATGCTGGGCAAGGGAGTTAGTACTTGAGTAACTCTCCCAGTTAATGTTTGGGTAATTGAAATTACCCAATATTAGGGTGTTTGGTTGGACCTTTATGTTTCCCATTGTTTCCAGAAATGTGGAATGGGGATCCTGGGACATGGTGGGTGATCTGTAGCAAGCTACAATTTGATTTGCAGTTTTGCCCATTGTTAGTTGCACATGGATGATCTCTGAAGCATCGTGCTGTGCCACTAAACTGGAGTTGTTGGTATCCTTGATGAATACGGATACGCCCCCACCTTTTGTATTTCGGTCTGGGTTCTGTGGCCGAAATGCATGGCATGAGTTGTAGCCTTGTAGTGCTGTGGTGCTCTCTGGAGCCTTAAATCAGGTTTCTGTTACTGCCCATATACTGATTTTCTCCATACTGATTTGTGCCTCAAGTGCATGCATTTTGAGGTCTAGACTTCTGGCATTGAGTAGCATTACCCTCAGTTTTTTGTTACTTGTGCTATTTATGGCGGTGGGTTTGTCTTTTCAGCCTTGCCTAAAAAAGGCACTATGGGGGTGGCAAGAGCCTTGGCCAGTACTCGAAAGCCTAAAGGTGACAGGTGCAAGCCACTGCTAGCAAAGCAGTATGGCTTATCGAGCATGTCATCCCAGGCGGACAGACACTGGACCCCCTTTGAATGACACCAGAAACTTAGCCAACTGTTGAAATTGATAATTTTTTTCTTTATACCGTGGTATCATTCTTGGTGAGGGCAGGATGCTACTCAGGGTCAGGGTCATACCAGCCTGGGCTATGTGATCAGAGAGCTCTTCCATGTCTTTTTTCATGTAGTCCAGGGAGGTATGGCTCAGGTCATTCACACCAACATGGATGATGACAGAGTCATATTTGTACTTGTTCTGGAGTGACCTGAGTGCTTGTGTTATGTGGCGGATCCTGGCACCTGACAGGCAGCTAACAGTACCCTTCTCCTTATTCAGCCTAGTGAGTGGGACATCAGTGTGCCTGACTGTAGAGTCACCTATTACTAGTGTGTTGGGTATGTTATTTTGCCTTGAGGGCTGTGATTGCATGGCACACTGGTTATGTGAAGTATGTGTTTCTTGGTTTGTGTTGGGGGGTGGAGGTTGCTTGGATGTCTGCTTTGGAGGTCTCTGTTGCTTTTGCAGATTTTTATTTAGAGCCTCCGAGTATGTTTTATTGTATTTATGTGTGTTTTTTGCTGGTGCTGGTTTAATGGGTCTATGTGAGACTGGCGGTGTGATGCAAGTATTTCCCTTCTCCTCTTGACTGTCTGATCCAGTCTTGGGTTGAGAGAGCTTAGCCTCCAGTTTGGCTGTATAATTGCATCTCTCACATGTATTAGTGTTTGGTGGTAGGAGTAGAGGGTTGTCTGTGTACATGAGGCAGTTGTAACATTGCCTCAAAATGCCCAGATTCACCAGTTGGATTGGAGAGTACACCTGAAACTGCCCTTTGGGTTGAGCATGAGTTGTGAGTTGTGAAGCCATGTTTCAGTGGTTGTTAAAGCTTTCTGAGTAATTTTTGGAGGTGCACCATGTGTCAGATGTGCAAATGAAGGTGGAATCATCTACACATTGTATTAGGGTGGCTTGTTGAGTGGATACATAGAGTACTGGTGAAAATGTTAAAAAGCAGGGTACCTAGGATAGAGCCTTGTGGTACACCGGTGGTGACTGGGAGGTAAGGAGAGAGCATGGAGTGCCATTTTACTGACTGAAACCTATTAGACAGGTAGCTTTTAAACCATAAAAGTGTGGGCTGGGAAACACCTAGTGAGGACATTTGAAGTAGAATTTTGATGTGACAAACTGTGCTGAAGGCTTTAGACAAGTCTAGAAATATGGAACAGACTAGTTTGCCATGATCTCTAGCTTTAATGACAGTATCTATGTAGGTTAGAAGGGGAATGTTAGTACTGTGGGAAGGACAGAAGCCATGTTGTGTAAGAAATAGGAGTTCTTCCTGCAGGAGATAGTCTAGGAATTGTTTCTGAATACATTTTTCAAGTATTTTGTTGAGGGGAGATAAGATTGCTATGCATCTAAAGTTATTACTGTCTATTGAATTTCCTCTTTTGTGCAGCGGGATAATGTGTGACTTTTTCCAGAGAGAGGAAACATGGTATTCCTGGATTGATCTATTTATAAGGATTGAGACAGGATAAACAATGCTATTGACTACTGTTTTTAGGTACTTGCTAAGAGGGTCATCAGCTGAAGAAGAGCACGGTTTAAGTTTGTTTAAGAGTAGTTTTATATAGAATGTAGGCAGAGGTCTGAGGGTGAAAATAGATGTGAGAGGCTGCCAGCCCAGCTAGATATAGAATTTTGTAAATAATTCTATGTCGTCGTAAATATTAATATGATCCACAGACTTGTTTGACAAATGTGAGAAAACTGTGTTATGTGTTGAGCTTTAAAAATGTAACCACAGTGCACCCTGCTGGAAGAAAGCTGATAAGTAAACAATTTTACAACTGTATGTGATCTCAAGTTTGGAAACAGGATGTCTGCAGCTAGAAATTCTTTCTGTTGTCCTATGACAGAGATAATTACTAGGTTTCACATGTAAAGTGTCTTTTATTGCTGTGGCTTTTTGGCAGGGGCAGATTACAAACAAATGTTACATTTTAAGTTCTGTGAGCCTGGGAAACTTAAGCAGAAGTGTCAAGAATGATGTAATCTGAAATGACTCAGCAGTAATGTGCATTACCAGTTTAAGGGCTATCTCAGAAAGTAAGAATAGCATTTTGTATTTTGTTCTGAAGCTGACATCAACTCAACAACACTTGCTTTGCTCTGTAAGTCGGATCTTGGATCTTAGTATTTCTCTTAGAGATAGATAGAAATAGCAAGATTAGTCTAGCTGTTTTCTATATTTATGTCAGACTGTCCTACAGTATTGTTTTTAAGTATTTCCTTTGATTTCTGAACTCTCTAATGTCATTGTTTTGAGTCAACAAGTATTGTCTTGTGTTTTTATTATTTATTATTAAATATTTTTAAACCTTTCAGCTGTGGCTGTTTTGTGTAGAGATAATTTAAGCTCTTAGGTACTTGCATGTATTTGATGATACTGTATAAGCTACTCCTAAATAGCCTTCAAGTCTCAGTCACACTTACTAATTGGATAATAATAACATTGCACAGTTGAACTGGACACCTTTTGGTAATGGCCTTTACAGTAGCTGATAGTAGTGGTTGGTGGCAGTCAGTACTACCATATAGTCTGGGCAGAAGGGGGCATAGCTAGTGAACCTGTGCCAGCCTTCCCCAGAAGTGTCTGTGTGTTTGTATATAAATCAAATCTCAAAGTGTATGTGTGTCAGCTACTTGGGCAGGGGCACGAAGCACTGGTTGGACAGAGAGGGTGCTGGAGGTTTTGGCTTGACCACTCGGCTGACATTTGAACCCTATAGCTGTGCCAGTGGTGAGCCTTAGTGGGGATCTGGAGAGAAAGGGAGAAACCAGCCCCAGACTGACTGTGATCTCTATGTGCTCTTAAGGGAAATTGTACTTTACTGTGTGTGTACTTGTTATCCTCCCAATGTGGACACCTCTCACTGGTGCTAGTGGTGAGGAGTGAGACTCCTTGATTACTGGGCCAGTGCACGGGAGTCACAACAGATATGTTCAATCACAGAGCAGGCATGTATTTGACTGATTAAAGTTAATACACAGTACGTTTCTTCATGGTAAATGTGCTTAAATTATATAATAACAAAATTCTCAGTAAACTTGTAGGAGTAGGCCTTGTGGCAGAGCTCCTGCAGTACTGAGGTCAGATGTAGTCATCTCAGGGTCTAAAATGAAAGAAAATGAAAAATTCTACAAAAATATTATATTGAGGCAATAAAGTTAGTTATTATACAAAAAAGAGATGTAGGAAGGACCACAGTAAATCTGAGCAAGAGGATCACAATGCAAGCAAATGAAGGCTTAAAGAATCCATCCTTGTACTATATGAGCTTGTTTACAGCTCATAGCCTTAATACACAGCACTCCCCAAAGTTGCAGTAGTACATTATGCATTGTAAAAAAAGGCTGCACTGTTGTGTGCACCTCTAGTTTTATACTTTTAGATTGAACTCTACAGAATTCTACTTTGAGATATTCTATCTAGTTTACTTCAGAATGTAAATTTATTTTGAATTCACTTATTGACATACCAGCAAATGAAGGCTTAAAGAATCCATCCTTGTACTATATGAGCTTGTTTACAGCTCATAGCCTTAATACACAGCACTCCCCAAAGTTGCAGTAGTACATTATGCATTGTAAAAAAAAGGCTGCACTGTTGTGTGCACCTCTAGTTTTATACTTTTAGATTGAACTCTACAGAATTCTACTTTGAGATATTCTATCTAGTTTACTTCAGAATGTACATTTATTTTGAATTCACTTATTGACATACCAGTCATACTTTATGCCATCACGCTCACAATTTTGTTTTGATTTTTGAGGTATTACTCAAACACCATCCTGCTCTCTGCACTGGATTTTAATTATCTGTATTTACCAGTTCATCAGCTTCTACATAAACACAAAAATATTCTGGCACTGTTTAATAATAAAACCACTCACTTACAGCTCTATATGTAAACATATACACTCCAGCCAAATAGTCAAGGCCTTTATTAATGGGACTTGAAAATTTGTAGACAGTCAAACAGAATGGTTGGTATTACACAACCTGATGACTCGGATAAAAGTCAGACAAATATCTGGAGCATATGTCAGGATCTCCTGTAAGTCATGGGCAGGGTGGGAGTGCACAGAGGTTTGTTAACAGGACACATCTTATAGCTTTTTGGTTCTGCATTGCTGGGATGTAGTGCTGTGACATTGCACAGACTGCCACACACTCACTTAACATGCAAGAAGTATAACATAGTGTTAAAATTTGGTAAAGATGAGGAAAACTGTTAATACTGACCATCACTTCCAAACCATAAAAATTACTATATCTCTTCTCCCAACCACACTTTCTGTCCATATTTGTTCATTGTTTGTTTGTATCTTTCGGCTTTTCCTGGTTAGGGGTCGCCACAGTGGAACTCCGGTCCGCTAATGATTGGCAGTAGATTTTTACATACTGGCTTGCCGGGCCTAACGCACAATCTTCAATGAAGGAACGCCCATTCACGCATGTTGCCACACAGAACACGCTCTAACTGAGAATCGAACGGCAATGTCTATCTGTGAGGCGACAACGCTACCGCAGCACCACCACCGCAGTATATTTGTTCATTGTTACATTTGTTAAATGAGAATGACCATCTGGAAAGTCGTATTTTAGTGGATCTCCTGGGAGAAAAGCTGCAGTAACATATGCAAAGATATGATATATCCACAGTATTTAGAATCTTGATTACACAGCATAATGGTTACAAAGAGTAAAAGAACACATATACAAGTAATAGGCAGTAGGTTAAATACATGCATACTGGTGATGTTAGACAGGTGTCCAAATGATGAAAATTCTCTGAATACTTTAGAAGTGTTATATAAGATGTGTAGGATACTTTACAATGTTGCCAAGTGTCTAGACTGAAGGTACACCATATGTGTGTGTGTGTGTGTGTGTGTGTGTGTGTGTGTGTGTGTGTGAGCGCACGCGCACAAACACACACACACATAAGAAGGGTTTTTGTTTATGAACAAAATGTAGAAAGCACAATAAGTAAACTAAAAATGGTGACAAGTGCATCATCATTAGCTAGCTGCTAAATGTGGTTCTAAGCAGTTACCTAAACACAGAAAAAATATATAGTTGTAAATTAAGTGCATATGTATTGTGTTGTCACTAAGCACTGTGCCTTCATTTTGCTGACCAAGCCATTTGCAAACATGTCACACTGTTTTACTTCCCCAGTCTCTGTGTTGGGAGCTTTTTCTAGGAATACAGCATTCTTTGTGTGAAGACATACATCTTAAAATGTCTGTCAAATATGCCCCCACTGAACACATGCAAGACCAGACTTGTACTGTTTAAGCTTCAAAAAGTATAATGTATTGTCTCAGCAAACATATTGTTGCAAAAATATTTCACTTTTGTACCCTGTTAACTGACACGGTACACTCAGAAGTCTTCATTATGTGCCTTCTAAGCTGTTTTCTGAGGTGCATATACTAACATTCCTTTATGTATTCACAACATTTTTATAAAGGTCCATCTCATTTTAAAGATTTTTCCTTCAGTCGATCCTGTTTGTTTGCAGCCTTCCTTCTTTGTTGTGTATAGCCTATGATGACGTTCTGGAAACTACCTCCTTAACTTATGATCCTTGATATTTCAGTAACCATCAATGACCTACTGATCAACAGATCTAGGCTAAGAGGAATTCAGATGAAGCAAATGTCCTAAGCCCACACTGTACATGAAAATATCCAATGACCTTTTAAGGGTTTTAGGGGTTGATAATTTATTCAAAGCTCTCAGACCATCAAACCAATAAACTAAGAAAAAAGTAAATGGTTTGGGCACACTGGAACAGGCTGTAAACTATTTAATTTTTAAAACAAGACAAAATACAAGCGCTTTCACCCTGCTGAAGTGCTGTTCCAGTGTGCCCAGACCATTTACTTTTTTCTGAACTTATTGAAAGCTATTGAAAATAGTTGACTGATAATATGAAAATGCAAAGAATGAACTTCGTCAGAAATAATCTTATCATCTCTGAAAAGCTAAATTTTCACACATGCCGCTGGCCTTAAAAGCTTGAATGAATCCAGGGACTCCCAAAGGGTTGATGAGGTCATGCCACCCAGGCCAAGGATATTATATACACAGTTACCTGTGGAAGGTAGAATAGGCTAGGTAGACACACTAAGTTATAAGACCAGGAATAAACAGCCATATGGGTTTTGTAAAAGCAAGCACCAAAGGTGGAAGAAGGGATGTTATCAGAATGGGAAACCACCAGCTATGCTGCTCGAAGACTTTATTGATATGTAGATGAAACCACTGTAATGTATATAGGTAGTAGTACTGAATGTTGGGAAGTACTAATCTGGAGCTGTGTTTGCATTAAATGTAAATGGTCTTAGTAAAACTTAAAATGTCCCATAGCAATTACCAATATTTTCAGGAACTTGTCTGCTTAAACATCTATGTTATTAGTGGTTAATAACCTGTTTTTTCTTTATATGCAAATTGTTTTTTCCCCAAGTACTGTACAGTTTTTGGTGCTGACAAAACACTTTCCAATACGCTGAAGTGTGGTATACAGGACATCTGCTTTACGAAGAAGCAGTGGAGTTAGCTATACAAATGTCACTACAATCTTGAAACATTTTTAAAAAACATGAATTGTAACCAGCTCCTGCTCCCATTAAATGTTGTCTGTTTCAGATTCCATGATTATGTGAAATTACTGCTGCTTGTATATTAATTCAGTTTACTGTTAAGCATGCAGTTTTATAAATGCAGACCTTTCATTGCTATGCTAAATCCAATATATAGTTGTAAACAAATGGGCTTTGCCTCAATAATGTCAATAATTCTTAGGGCCTGATTTTTCCATTTCTCAGTGTTGCCCTGGATACAAGGTCAGAGTGAAATAAACAAGCAGCCAGAGGAAAAGTCATGTAAAAAAGGTAGAAGGAAGTAAAAAGAGAAGGATCACTGATGTTAGTCTTAGTCACTGGGGTAAAATATGTTTTCAGCACCAAGCTCTATGCCCCAAAGAATTCTAATGTTTTGGGATTATAATTGCCATAGTAGGTAAACCTTATTTTTCAGAGGTGTCAAGTAAACAAGAATCTTACATTTTTTTTCACAGATATCATAGACAATGTAAAATGGTGACTAAGCACCTAAGCTTGTCAGTTGGTCATGTTTGTATAGGGATCAGCACTGGTTCATATTTCTCAACCTCTTACAGCAAGAAATCTAGACAAAGCCATAAATAAAAGTAGTACAAGGGACCAAAAATAAAAAAAAAATATTGCTCTTACAAACTTAGAAAGTTGATAGAATAACAGGTTTTGCATTAGCATAAATTTTCTGGAGGACATGAAGTCTGAAACTCAAATGACTGTCATTATTTTCTAACTTCAACCTTTAACGGTTTGCTACTAATTTGCCAGAAAACCACAATTTTATCAAAAACAGATCAAAAATATGAGGCCAAAATCTGTACAGTTGAGAGGTATGCAGTGGTTCCATTACCACAAATTGAACAATGTGGGGGGCATCATTCATAAGGGGTAACAGAAACCTGGGGCAGTGAAAAAGGATCTGGAGCTCGGTTATCTCAAAGTTTATGGTATTCGTGAATGATAGGAAGTGTAGGTTGGTGGAGCTGCAGCAGTGTGTTTTAAGAAACAGTATTATGTGTGATTTCCTAAAGGGAGTAGATTAAAAGAAAGTGGGTAAATCAAGGGTAGAAATGGGAAGTAGAATCTATAAAAATTAGTGGTGACATAGTGAAGGTACTGAAAGAATAAGAGGGTAAGAAGAGGATAATTATATTAGGAAACTTCAGTCTTGCTGAAATGGATTGAGTATCATGAAGGGTAAGAAGGGACTGTGAAACTGCCTTGAATATGGACCGAGAAGGATTTGCACAACTGGCACAAGAAAATACTAGGAAGGGCAGACAATGTCATAGCATTTTTCAGAAGGTGAGAAATGAGATCACCACTAGTCAACAATGATGATGCTCATACTCGTTAACCTGTTAGCACAAGAAATGTGTACAAAGCCTAAAATAATGGGGGTGGGGGAACAAAGGCCCAAACATAGGGACAGATTTTAAATATTACTCTTAGAAACTTAGAAAATTGCTAGAATAATATGATTTTTTTAAATATTACTCTTAGAAACTTAGAAAATTGCTAGAATAATATGATTTGCATTAGCATGCAAATCTGATTTTGACAACTTCATTTGTGCATTTGAAAGGGTATGTTAACAGCACAAAACTGACCGGGGGTAGTAGGTGACATTCTGCTTACATGTAGGGTAGTGCATCCATCTATCCATCCACAACCCCTTTTTCCCATTCATGTACATGGGGTGGGGTGTCACTTCAATAATGACAATGATCTAGAGCAAATGTGCTGACTGCCAGTGGTAAAGTAATGCAAATACTGTATCAACAATGATTGATGTATATTGTTTGAATAATGAGAAATAATGTTTATTCAGATGTTATAAACTCACTCCTGAGACATACGGCAAGAAGTTCAGAAAGTAGAGAAGAAAGGTATATAACAGTGTGAATGATTATACTGCAGCAATATGCACTTACTTTCATAAGTATATGAGTGGATGTCCCTACATTTAAGAGGTTAGCAGACCTTTTGGTGAGGGAACATATCCTCAGTACTCTGCCAAGGTATGTAAAAATTTGGTTTTCAGACTGAAAGTGTAACACTATTGAAGAAACTGGGAGGAAGGGATACCTTCCTGCACAAGAAGTGAATATCCAGCACAACACATTGGTATAAGGGGACCCATGGTGCAAATTAAGCCATTACAGCAGGGTCCACAGGAAAAGGAAGAATTTACCATTTCTAGTACATGACTGTGTTTTTGGGTTAAATGTTTTCAGAGTAACTGACGTGGGCATGTTAAATACCAATGTCCACTAAGACAAGGTGTGGATGAAAAGTCATGGGAGGCAGAAAGCAGGAGTAGCAATATACCTCAAAGGTCTATATCCTATCCTGGTGGAAGAGAAAGATACCATTGCCAAGAAGGCTACAACATCAGATATAACTGTTGTTAAAATTACACTTGCTAAAAGGGAGAAATACTTGCCCAGGCAGTTCACTGCAGTTGGGGTCTTGGGAGGGACATCATTTTAGGTACCTTTGGCCAGAGTTTACTTAGACTGGGAAGGAAGGTAAGAAAACAAGGAGGCTGCAATGTTCACTGAAAGCCAGTCAGATGTTTTAATAATAAATTATTTTATGATGCAGTACACTGTGTACATGTAGTTACATGCTGCCAAGCATGGAGGCAAGCACATGGCAGGGCTAGCAAGGGGGGACCTAACCAGTGCCCACACCTCCAACCAAGGCCGGTGATGTGTCTGTGTCAGAAGGGAGTTAGTAGCAATTATTTTAGGCCATAGCTGTTGAAAAGTACTGTGCTTTTCTTGGAAGGTGCTATTTCAGGTAAATAGATAGGTTGTAGTAGCAAACCTGAACTTGAGGCACTACTGTCAGAAGATTTATAATTCCCTTGGGGAGAGCTTTGGACATAGAGCAACGGCATCCTTTCAAACAGGCCCAATACAGGATACCTGAGTGTGTTAACCAAACTCTGATGGAGGAGTTACAGGACATTTTGAATCTGGGTCATCCAGGAATCCAGCAGTTCCTGGGCCTCACCAGTGGTGCTGGTGCCAAAGAAAAGTGGCATTACCAAGTTCTGTGTAGATTATAGAAAACTGAATTGTCACACACAGTCAGATGCTTATCCCATACTCAGGGCAGGCAAAGCCTTAGAGCAGCTCAATGAGGTTGGGTATCAATTATTGCCCTGACCATGGTTTACTGGCAGGCACCGTCAGCATCGACAGTGACAGAAAGGTCAGCTGTAGTGATACATTTAGGGTTATATGAAGTTACCAAGATGATCCTTGGGATGAAGAATGCCCTAGCAACCTTCTAGAGATTGACAGATCACATCCTAGCAGTAGCTGGAGTTTGTGTTATTTCTTTCCAGATGATATTACAATGCATAGTTGGTCCTGGCATGAACATGTTCAACATGTTAGAAAGGTTTTAGGCAGACTAAGTAGGGTAGGGTAGGGTTAACTATTAAGGCCAACAAATGTTAGGTGGGAGTTTCCAAATGATTTGTTATTTGGATCATATAGTAGGTGGTGGTAAGAATCATTCACAGCCCAGCAGCTTGGAAACCATGGCATACTCTGCCACTAAGAAGCAGGTTGGAGCATTCCTAGAGACAATAGGATACTATAGGAAGTGTGTCTCTAACTATCATATAAAAGTTACTCCCCATACAGGCCTTACCAGAAAGAATAGACCAGATAAGCATGTTTGGACTCCAGTCTTTGGGGAGGCATTCTAAATGCTTAAAGAAGCCTTGGGTGAACCCTCCTTGTTAGCCAATCCTGACTACAGCCATGAATTTATTGTGAAGGTAGATGCTTCCAGTCATTGGGGTGGGGGCTGTACTTAGCCAGGTTTCCTTAGAGAGTGAAAAGCATGAAAAGTGTGCCTCAGCTGCAAACTTCAGCTCGCATTGGGTTTGAGTGGTGAACTGAGATTGAAGATCTGGATTGTAGCATGGCAGAAGAATAGGACACAGAAGTCTGTGATTAGAAGAATAATAACAGGAGTAAGGGAGGTAATTAGTGTGGTAGCACAAAGGACAGGATCAGAACCAGTATTGTTCATGTCTGTTACTTAGCAAAAGAACAGGATCAGTTACTTCAATGACTGCTCAGTGAAGCAAGGGGGAGAGTTTTACAAAGGATTTGGAAAGACTGACCCCAGGGAGCAGAAAGAAGTCATTTGATGCTGATGCTTAGTTCTGAACAGTGAAACAACTGGACCATAACAGCCCTGGCATGATGTATTGGTAGAGGGGAGTAGAAATGGTTGACAGGGCAGAAAAAATTATATAGGACTGTTTCTCACTCTATGGAGTTGACCATGAGGGGGGGCTGTTACAGCAGCAAACAGTATCCTCAGGGAGATAAACTCTAGAAGTAAAAAGTAATGTTGATGCTTTACTGGGCTCTGATCAGGCCATGACATCATACTGTATGCAGTTCTGGAGGCCATGCAAGGAGACAGCAATAACGCTGTCATTAGGATCCACAACAGTACAACCAGAAGGGTGCATGAGATAGTGAGAAAAGGATATGATGAGCTAGAGGGCATGGAGGTCTTCTCACTATAAACCAAAAGACAGAGGGGAAGGAATATGTTGTGAGTGTGCAAGAACATTTCAGGGAGATGTGAAGGGATCATCTTGAACAGAAAGCATGGGAGAGAAGAAGAGGCATAGGTAGCAGATTGTAAAGAACAACCACTCCCTGGATCAACAAAAATACTTCTTCACTGAGAGGGATATGGATCTGTGGAAGGGGGTATGCAAATTGGTTGGAGCTATAAAATCCCAGGAGGTATTCAGAAGGGCAGCAGATGGGGAAGGGAGGGATGAAGCAAAGAAAGAAGGTTAAATTTACTTATATGGTAGACAGTATGGACCAATTGCCTCTTCTTATTGTCAGTTAAGTACATTATGATGTAAAAAGCATGGTATTAGGGCTCCTCCTAACATCTGAATTACATGCTTTTGATTTGGAGAATGAACCTTAAATATGTGTATTAGGGTGTTTTTTTAACAGGTAATAATTCATAAGTCATGATTCCTATCTGAAGGTACTATACCTTGTTCAAACAGCTGCTTTAATAATTGATGTGATTACTGCAGGATTTCTTTCAGTTTTTACAGCTGAAAAAAATCACATTTTCCCCATTTGAAGCAACGTAAACTGTGCAGCAGAACCATGCAAATTATGCAGAAAATGTAGCTATTTCCATGGCAAAAAGTCAGAAACTGAAAGCTTCTCTAATATGCATAGCACTCAAGCAACAATCTTAATTAAAATGGAATAGTTTCTTCACTGTCTGATGTTATTGCCAAATGTGTCCATGTGAGATAAGTAATTGAAATAACATAATTTTTGCTTCTGAATTTAGGATAGCATTCTTTTATACAGTCTCAGAAAGAAAATGGGTTGAGATGTATACACTGAAATCAGTAGTGTAAAAAAAAAAAATCAAATTATTTTAATATTACAACCATGTTGTTGTTTCTGACTGTGCCATTCCTGCAATGTTTTTTTTTCATTTATCTCTAGTTCTTCGCATATCCCAGTGATAAAGTATTTCATTATACAGTTTTCAGTGATATTTCCTTAACAGCCATTTTTGAAAAGCTCTTAATTTCTGTGACTAAATATTTAGGCCTAGTTTTGTGCCTCATTGCTCCCATTCCACAAAAAGGAACTAAGCATAAAATATGTGGCCTTCAGTGATGATCCGTGTACTATCCAGCCATATAGTCACTACTGATTATTACCCAATTCAAGAAGTCCATGGAAATTCCACCTACGAGGCCCAAGTATTATTCATACAGCACTATGGCAGTGGTACAGTTCAATACAATGCAAACATAGGAGAGTATTATAAATGCCACAATTAACTGGTTTCACTACTCTGTGTCATTGTAATGGAGAATGAGACATGTTTCCTTTTCAAAAACTGGCCTTGAGATTTGCATCTTACTTGTGGAGACAGTAACAGTGCTGAAGGGTGGCACAGTATTCCAGTCCACTCCACTGTAACCTGTTTTGGAGGGGAGGGTGAGTCAGTTTAGTTATAATAAGCACTGAGCTTAAAGTACCACAGTGCATAACACCGGCCCTTGTCAGATACATCATGTGGGCTACAGCTATGCAGAGCCAGCAGTTCATTTCTACAGGCAGTGCCAAACTCAGCTCCCATAGAACAGCATGGAATGTAAAGACTGCTGAACTGAGATTCCAGGCTTTTTTGTTACAAAAGAGCATAAAATACAACTCTACAAGTATGGCAGATGTGACCACCTCCACTGGTAATGGAAAACTCAAAATCAAATAGAGCTGTATCATGACGTTAAAAAAAAAACTTGGACATTCAAATAAATGACAAACAAATAATTAGTTAGTAATAATTCAGAGAACAGAAAAAGCTCTTGTTGTAAAAAACTCAAAAGATTTCTCAGTCAGATGAACACTATATTGTTACAACACATCTGATTGACATTAAGTGTTTCTGGAGCTATAGCTTTTACCATATTGAGAGATATTAGACCGAGAATGCACTTGGACCCATGCAAATTAGTAATTGCAACCTGACTGTGGGAAAAGGTATTGCTACTACCAAAACAATGAGAATCAATTTACAGCCACTGACTGAGCAGATGTACAGTGAAAGCCTTTATCACATTCCAGAAAGTTTGTGGTTTATAAGTTATGTGCTGCAACCTCTAACAGTCCCACTGTATATTGTAACTGCAGTATTCTTGTAAGCTATAGGCCTCAAGGCAGATGGTGCGCATATACTGGCATATGCCAAAATAAACTGTTATATGAAGTTAATATACCACTATTCAGTATGGCTATGCAACTATCCATCATCCATCATAAGCATTATAGGCAGTTCATTGTAAAACACTGGGAAAAGTAAAATTTCAAAGATGTATTTTTCTAAAGAATAGTATGTCTTAGGCCAACACTCATTTTTTTTGTCTTTTCAGCTTTTCCTGGTTAGGGGTCGCCACAGTGGAACTCCGGTCTGCTAATGATTGGCAGTAGATTTTTTTATGGTGCTGAGTTGCCAGCCCGACCCCCAACCTTCAGCAAAGAATCCATATTTCACATTGATTCTGAGTTCCATGATGTTTCGTGAATCACTGCTCACAGACCAATATAGTCTCCAGACTATCAAAAATGCACAAAGAACTAGGCTCCTTTTATACCTTACAGTATCCACAAGGAAATCAATAGCAGCAACCTCTCTACTCCCATCTCTATTGTATGGTTCACCTATCTTCACTCATCTCAACAATGCCCTCAAGTACAAACTTAATGAATGCTGTAATAAAATAGCACAATTCACCATATATTCATCTCATAAAACCCACCACTGCACATCCCTAAAGGACCAAAATTGGCTAGAACTCACAAATCAGCTAACCAACTCTCAACTTAGGACTGCCCACAACTTATCTACAAGTCAGATAGTTGACCCTCTCTAAAAAGGCATATCACTACCATACAGCTAAAACAGGACACTACACTCCAATAGCAAATATCTCCTTGCTGTAACTCAAAAAACTTTGCCAGAAACTCATCATATTCTCCTCGTCTCAAAACTGTAGAACTCTATCCCACTAGAGTTAAAGCTTATAGAAAACAACAAATATGTTAGAAGTCTGCTAAAACAGCATCTGCAAGGCACTTGGCTCTGCTCTTGCTTTACACCCAGATAATTTTCTGATCCAGAAGAAAATATAAACTGCAATTCTTCTGACAAAACAATAGATGCTATGTACTAATTTCCTATATGGTGATTATTACACTCCCCCCCGCACACTACTGTAAACATTTAACTGATTATATTTCTTAACTTCCTGCTCCTACTTAATCCTCATTCTCCCACATTGTACCACAATTTATTAATTTCAACCCAAATGTCAATCTTTGTCATCCCTTGTTTTATTTTGTATTTCTGTCTGCTACAACCGTATGCAAATACATAGGCCATCTCTTATTTTTTCTCCTTTTCCTATAGTCACAAATTATATAATGCAAGGTTAGCATTAATCATCTGTTACACCTAATTATGTATGCAAAAATGTTTATGTAACCAAGATGAAAATATTATATACAATGTGAAAAATGAAAATGTACTGCATATCATCTATATATGTGAATACTGGAGCTTTTTCCCCGAGCCTCTGCTGAAAAAGGGTATTTAATCCCAGTCAGACTTTCCCAGTCAACAAAAATGAAATAAATAAATAAACAAACAAATAAATAAATATCTGAAAATTGTGCAGCTTTAAGGTTTGTGTCATATGAATATCTGAGTTGAATCTCTACAGCAACAACAGTCACACATTTTTGTAGGTGTACTACACCCCACATTTGACATTTTTGGCTTGGGAATGTTTGTATTCCTTTATAGTCTTTAAAATGTTTCAGATTGTGGCACATCTGGTGTATATCCTCCAGATTTGAATCCACCTATAATCACTATAAAGAACACTTTATATTCTTAATGCACAGTATCTGGATGTTTCACATTTCAAAAACAAACAATGAACATTTCATACAGTGCCAGGGATGTATTAATATATAAAAGTAATCTACTGTAATTTCCTGCTTGTGAGGGACAACTCTGTCCCCTTGATTGACAGATTATCTCTGAACCATAAAAGGTAAAGTACAACATCAGTTTTTAGATGCATTGACTCTAAGTTTTGGATCAAACAGTCAACAGTGTCTTCTCTGAACAGTGGCATGTAAGAGGTCTATTTGGATCTTTGACTTGGAAATTATATTAATAGAGGCAGTGACACAGAATGTAATAAAAAGCATAAAATACTATGTACATTTTATAAACTGTGTAAAAATACCATGCAAGGTTATAGATTATAATTAGCTGTTACCAAAAATACCTTTCTGTGAAGCAGTGTCACAGAATTTCATAAGTCTATATAAGAAAACCAAACGTTTGAATATCCACATCTCCAGAACCATTCAGTATTTTTCAAACTTTTGCAAATGGAATATCTGTGAACCAAACTGTATTTTGATGGATATTTTACTTCTGTATTTCTGTTTCTTTACTGAAGTGACAAATTAATTTTGATGTAAGTCAACAGAGTTTGAGTTTGTGGCAAGAGTTTTTTGTTGTTATGCTGTAACTCCAGTAACTCTGGAGTGTTTGGCATGAATGCTACCCATACAGAGTTCTTGGCTACAGTATGTGTGCCAAAGATCGACATCATTCAGCAAAATGGCACCAACTTATTTTTATGCAAAAGTGAATTGGATGCCATGTATGAATGCACTATATTTACTTACACACATAGGTCATTGCTGTGTGTGGCGGATGGCACAAAAGTTAGAGTTGCAGCCTCACAGACACAGGGTTCATTCCTTATCTTCAGTCACTGTCTGCAGTGTATGGAATATACATTTATCTCTATCTGTAACAGATCTCCTACTCATACAAGATAACACAGACTTACAGCTAATAAGGAAAACTCTCAAACACACCATCAAGGAGAGCAATGATAGATACAAACTCAGGGTTGCTACCATCTCTAAAGGTAACCCCATGGCTTTCTTCACTTAATATTAAGAAACTTAGTGATAAGATGTCCATTACTGTGTCAAACATATTTTCACTGGAGTCTTCCCACTCTGATATCAGTGCTTTTGCCTGTGTTCACTATCAAAACCCTGCTGTGGGGCATAGGCTATTATAATACTACACTATCACCCAACAATAGAATCTGATTGTCATGAGTCTGTCACTAATTCTGATGACATCCCTCACTGTCTTCTGAAGCCTCTCTGTCTCACTCACTACAATTCCTACACCATTTCTAGTCTGTCCTTACCTGAGCAGTAGACTCTGGATCCTAAGCCAAGTGTCTTTGCTGCTCTGCCCTTCCATCTTGTCTTCCAGATACAGAGGATGTCCAACCTTCTCTTTACCATCATGTCATTCACTTCCAAACTGCATCCTGTCAGTGAACCTATACCGAATGTAGCAATCCTTAGTTCATGTTTGGCAGGTTGATTGGATTTATGTCTGGCTTTCACTCAACAGTGCTATCCCAAGTATCCCAAGCTTGAAAACTAGAAACTGTTAGGCCAGTAAGTTTTTGACCCGGGGCATAGGTTGACTGGTTACTTTAAATGCCTTTGGGTTCACCTCTTTGAATAACATACTGTGATGGTCTGGCATGCCCACTAGTGGTCTGCCTTGCAAACAGATAACCCAAGATGGTGTCTATTTCCCTGCATCCCAGAGCTTCATTACATTTTATATATAATTTATTTTGTTTAAAACAGTTTCATTCCCATATGTCACACAATATGGAAATATTAGCTGCAATAATCATTCCAGAACCATTTTGATTTCCTCAAAACGCAATTCACTTCTTTCATCTCTAGTGTCTCCTGGTAACCTTTGTTATACCATCCACTGGCATGTAGTCTCATATTCATAATAATACACTGATATTACCTTCATGATGGCATCTTGCTAAGTCCTTACTACTGACTTTATTTACATAAATACCGTCATCCAGTTACATTTCCTGTTGACTTTATTTACATTAAAGCTGCTATCTAATCACATTTCCTGCTGATCTTATTTACATAAATACTGGTGTGAAGTAGTTCAGTCTCGACATTCATTCTTTACTGATGGGTTTGGAGCTGATCCATTGGCTCCAATATGGCCGTTTGCAAAGCTCGAGGTTTACCAGTAGCTCGAGGCCAAGCCCCTTATCCCATGATGCACTGAGAATTACCTCAGATCTAATTTGCTGCGGCATCTGATCAGAGTTTTCAGTGCTTGCTCGGGCCAGTATTTTCTTCAAAACGTATTTTTGCAAGTTATTTCTAAAAAAATTTTTATTGTTCTTTCTTATAGTTGTTAGTATAATATTGTATAACTTCTTAAAAGCTCCCCTTTCCCATGTGTTATTACTTAGCGTAGTTTTATCGGCCTCATGTGTTTTGGCCTAGTTCAGTTTTTTCTGCATATCATATATATATATATATATATATATATATATATATATTTTTTTTTTTTAGCTTAGCATTAACCTTTTGATTGGTTTAGAGCCTGTTTCTGTTTAATTGGGTGTGTCTTTTTTCTAGGCTTATCTGTGTGATGTACTTTAGAGCCTAGGTGTGTTTTTTTCTATAGTATATATATTGAGTGCTTTTTTCTTAGGCTTCTTGTTTGTGTTCTGTGTTTAAGCCTAAGGTATTTTGATATACTGAGTTCTTTTTTCTTAGGCTTCTTGTGTGTGTTCTGTGTTTAAGCCTAAGGTATTTTGATTATTAGATATGGCTGATGACAAGGATAAACACCCAAAGTCTGGGTTGAAAATGTGTCCAGACTGTGGGCAGAAAATGTCTGTTACTGATGGCCATGTAACTTACGTTTAGTGCTTCGGAGCTGTCCATTTACAGGAGTCTTGCAGTATTTGTCACTCTTTTTCCTCTAGGGTGTTACTGGAGAGGAAAAGGAAATTAGTTGACAGAGGCTTGTTAAAGCATCTGTTTCATGAAGCGTTTAGTGACCAGGATGCGGCCAGTAAGTCCTTCAAGTCCTGTAAATCCTCAGTGGACTCTAAGGACTCCAAACCATCAACAAATCCCAAAAGTTGGAAGATCCTGTGACATCGGCTCTACAGACCTTGGAGCCAACTGTCTTTTCTTTTTGGAGCCAGCCCACAGCTCTGGAGCCGGTATCTGAGAGGCCTCTATCTCCACTACTTCAGTCGGCATCGTCGATGCATTCTTCTAGGTCTTCTGTCAGCCTGTCGGATTTAGATATGGATCGATTAATGCAGAAGCTTTTACGGGCACCAGGCCTTGCTAAATTGTTGTCGGCTCTGACCCTAGTGTTTGAGCCAAAGACCACTACCCCTGACTTGACTGCTCCTCCTCTGAGCCGTACCGGACCTTTGGAGCCAGAGGGAGCTGACCTGTTGATCATGGAGCCTTTGGAGCCAAGAGCTGCTCCAGTGTCCTCAGTTCCATCTACTCTGACATTCTTGGCACCAAACAGGGACTCTAGGAGCCGACACTCTCCAGGTGGGTCCAGGGAGGATAGTTGCACTGACTTGTTGATGCTGACTCTTCCTCTTGGGGCTTCAGCTCGGATGAACTCGGGCTCCTACCTCCGGCTCGGAGCCCATGGCCTCGGTGCAGGAGGGGTTGGTGGTCCCTTCAGGTCTGTTGACTCCTTCTCATCGGAGCCGTGATGCCTTTGAAGCCATGAGGAGAGCCTTGTCCCCCAAAGACATCCTTGACTCCAGGTCTTGTTTCCTCATCCCCCAAAGTGCCTGTGTTCTCTTCTGCTTCCATCGTCCAGGCTAGGCATAGAGACCCAGAGCCTCAGGTAGCCCCACTGAGGTGGTCCCCAGGAAGACGTTGTGCAAGAGGAGACACTTGGACTCCCCACAGGAGTCTTTAAGATCGGATACTGACCTGGATGAGTCAGAATGGTCCCCACGGTCCCCCTCTGAGGATATCTCCTTTGCAGAGCTACTCGAAATCCTTAGGCAGAGGGGTGATTGGCAGTCCAAAAGCCCTACTGAGAATGAGTCAGTTCTCCTGAAGGCTTTTGTGTCTCAACCCTCCACCTCTTGGGTGTCTCCACCCTTTGATGAGCGCATACAGCTGGTCTCTCAGAGGGCATGGGAGTCACCGGAGTCCATGGAGCCTGTTCCTCGGAGGCCTAATAAGTTTAGTTCTGCTCCAACAGATAAAACTTTTTTGTCCAAAGGAGTCCCTGGTGATGCCATGGTGGTGGTGGTGGCCACAAAAAAGGAAATATTTGAGACTTCGGTGTCTATTCATCCTCCTAATAGAGAGTCTAGGATCATGAATAGATATGGGAAATGCATGTTTAGTTCAGCAACTTTTACTCTCCGTTCACTGAACTATTTGACCCATTTCACTAGGTTGCAAAGAGACCTACTTAAGGAGTTGGGAGATAGTCTTCAGGGTACTGTAGCTGCAGGGGCCTCTGACAAAGTTGCCGCCCAGCTTGCTACCCTAAATTCTATCGTGAACTCATCCATGCATCTCACATCATATGCAGCTGAATGTAACGAGTAGGGCAGCGGGTACAGGAATTGCTCGCAGAAGACATTCCTGGATGCACTTGTGTTCCTTCGCAGAGCCCTTTAAGTCTTCATTTGTGAACACCCCTTTTGATGGCTCATCCTTTCTCGGGCCAAAAGTGAAGGAAACTTTGACCAGGTGTGAACAGGAGGGAAAGACTCTGCCATCGGAGTCCATTTTTCCACCCCTAGTCAGCCTTACCCCAAAGGCCAAAGGGGAGGAAAGATGTGGTTCCGGAAAGCCCAAGGAGCCATTCAGGTCACGTGGTGAACCCCCCTCTAGGGGCATAAGAGGGGGTAATAGTGGAAGATGCCACCCTTGCGACAGAGGGGGTCCACAGCATCAGGGTGACAGAGATCACTTCTCTGGTCAGCCCTACCAGTGCTCCTGAAAGGAGGCCTGACTGTCCTGCTCTGGAGGCAGTCGGTGGTCACTTATCTTTGTATCCAGACACCTGGCAAGATATAACAAAAGACAGCTGGGTACAAAATATCATTTCCAGAGGGTATTTCATACCTTTCTCCACACACCCCCTGCCCACAAGGAGAAACCTGGATGTTCCACCCAGTTACAGGGAACAAGCAACTATAGAAGTCCACAACTTGCTAGAAAAAAGTCATCCAGCCAGTCCCAGCAGACCAAACAGGATTCAGAACTTACTCAAGGTTCTTTTTGGTTCCAAAGAAAACAGGGGACTGGAGACCCATTTTGGATCTCAGCAGACTCAACCAATTTGTGAAGAAAGAGAAGTTCTGGATGGTCATGCTACAGTCTATACTTCCCTTTTTAGGGAAAGACAATTGGATGTGCTCGATAGATCTCAAGGATGCATACTACCACATAAAAATGGCCAGGCCATCCAGAGATCACCTGCATTTCCAGCTGGGAGCCAATCATTATCAATTTCAAGCCCTGCCTTTTGGTCTCACTACAGCCCCCAGTGTGTTCACCAAATGCATGGCAGTGTTCATGGCTCACCTGAGGCATCTAGGATTCCAGGTGTTTCCGTACCTAGACGATTGGCTCCTTACCGCCACCACCAGGCATCAACTGATTCAGGCAAGGGAATACACTCTGGCACTCTGTAATCACTTAGGCATTACAGTCAACTCAGAAAAGTCTGCCTTGTCACCATCGCAGCATATCGTTTTTATAGGGGCAGAGTTAGACACTTCAACCAGCACTCTAAGACTACCAATTGAGAGAGTCTTTCTTCTTCGACAGCATGTCAGCACATTGGTATCGAAAGACAGAGCACCAGCTGAAGTTCTAAAAGTATTGGGTTTGATGGCTGCAGCCATCCTGGCCATACCATTAGCAAGGATGCATATGTGGATTCTTCAATGGCTGTTGTTCACTCAATGGTCTTATTAGGAACTTCCAATGAATCACACGATTTTAATTATGAACTCTTGCAAGAGAGATCTCCAGTGGTGATTGACGTCTCTTCATGTAACCATAGGACGCCCTTTTGTACTACCCCCTCCAATAGCCACTGTGACCACGGAGGCTTCCCTGTTAGGGTGGGGGGGGGCATTTTCAGGGAAAGATGGATCAAGAGCCACATTTGCATATCAATGTACTGGAGATGAGAGCAGTACTTCTGGTGTTGCAGTGCTTCCAGGACTCTCTTCCTCTAGGAACGATTGCAATTCAGACAGACAATGTCAGTAGTCTGGTACTTGAACAAGCAAGGGGGAACCAAGTCTTACCCCCTTTGCCAAGAAGCCCTCAGAGTTTGGCAGCGGGCTGTTTCCTCCCAGCGCTTTCTGTTGGCAACGCACATCATGGGGAGATCCAACGTGATAGCAGACAAACTGAGCAGGGCAATCTTGTTGCTGCATGAGTGGTCCCTCAAGAAAGAGATTGCGGACAGGATTTTCTGCAAATGGGGCCAGCCTTGCTGCAACCTTTTTGCCAGCCACATCAACATGAATTGCAGAAGCTACTTTGCCCTGATTCCTCCGCCAGGAGAAGCCCCAAGAGACACACTCGTACACGATTGGCCCCCGAGTCTCCTCTATGCATTTCCACCCATCCCATTGATACCCAGATTTCTACAGAAAGCAAAATCTCTGGGAAGGACCATCATTTTTATAGCCCCTCAATGGCCTCGGCAGATTTGGTTCCCATTTCTTCATCATCATCTCTTGGAGGATCCTTGGATTCTGGACCCAGTTCCGGACCTTCTGACACATCCATTGGGGGACCTCCAGCCTTCCTTGCAGTCACTGAAGCTGACAGCTTGGCTGCTCCAGTTCCCCTCATAGCCAGGCTTCATAACCTTTCCAATGAGACAAAACAGATCCTTTTGTCTTCCCATAAGCCATCCACTAGAAGATTATACCTTAGTAAGTGGAATAGATTTTCTATATGGGCTTCTAAGCAGAACATTGATCATCAAGCCCCCTTGACATCCATACTAGAATTCTTGACTATGATCTTTAATAAAGGAGGCGCAGCCGCAACAGTTCAGGTTTAGTTGGCTGCTATATCTAACTTTCATCTTGGAGCTGACGGGCTAAACATAATATCCCACAAGTTGTCCAAGGCCTTTCTCAAAGGAACCTTTCACATGAGGCCTCCAGTGAAAACTCCTTATTCTCCTTCGAACCTAAACTTTGTGTTGTCTCGTATAATTCTTCCCCCATTTGAACCAGCATCATCTTGTGATCTGAAATATTTGTCGTGGAAAACCATATTTCTGGTAGCTATTACTTCTGCCTGCAGAATGTCAGAACTTCAGGCTTTATCTATCAGCCCCCCACCCCCTTATTTGATTTTCCATGCTGATAGAGTATCTCTTAGGACAAACCCCTCCTTTTTGCCCAAAGTTTGTTGTTCAGAATCTAATATTAACCAAGTCATTGAGTTAGCAGTTTTCTTCCCTAACCATTCCAATAAATTGGAGTATATGCTGCACAAACCTGACGTTCACAGACGGCTCAGATTTTATTTGGACAGAACAAAAGATATTAGGAAATCAGACCAGCTCTTCGTGTCATTCTCTGAAGCCAGAAAAGGTAGACCAGTGGCTAAAACAACTCTTTCTAAATGGCTATCTGATTGTATCACCTTTGTTTATTCAGCTGCTAATATGCCTTTACAACACAAGCTTAAAGCTCACTAAACCAGAGCAGTTTCTACATCTTCTGCATTCCAAGCCAAATTGCCCCTTGATAACATTTGTGCTGCAGCCACTTGGTCTAAACCTCATACTTTTATCAGTCATTACAAAGTTGATAAGTCCTCCAGGGACAGGGCTTCATTTGGGTCTACGGTTCTGAAGAATGTAGTCCCGTGAGCCACCCGAGATTGATGGTGCTAGGGATACTACCCATCAGTAAAGAATGAACAGCAAGATTGAACAACTTCACATTAAGAAGTTATGTACTCACCATAACGTTCCATGTGAGTTGTTCATCTTGCCTTCATTCTTACGTCCCTCCCTCCTTCCCCCTCCTGGCTGATAGTTGACCTAGAGGTTGGTTTCATCCTGGTTGCTCAATTCTTCTTCCTCTCCTTGGGAGGATAGCTCAGTTATATGGTTATAGTACACGCAGCAAACAAGATCTGAGGTAATTCTCAGTGCATCATTTGATAAGGGGCTTGGCCTCGAGCTACCGGTAAACCTCGAGCTTTGCAAATGGTCGTACCGGAGCCGATGGATCAGCTCCGAACCTATCAGTAAAGAATGAAGGCGAGATGAACAACTCACATGAAACGTTATGGTGAGTACATAACTTCTTATTACCAGAAATGTTTCCTGCTGCTCCTCTTCCCTCTGTCTCCTTCTCATGCCTTCATTAAACATGGCATTCTTGACCTCAATTTACTTGGTACATTGCCTATTTGTGTAGTTTACCGTGTACTATTTATTTAATGCATGCAAGAATTCATATTCTACTCATTTCACAGACTACATGATGCTGTTTCAGACTAAGCACAATCCGGTATTGTGCAGCTGTTTTTTTAATAATGCTTCGTATTGAGTCATATATCCTTAACTCAGTCAGTATTTTCTTTTCTAGTTTATTCCCTTTCCCCTTAATTTATCCTTATTCTTTGTCAACAACACATTCTGCCTACTATTTTTCTCCTTAACCTGGTCTTGTCCTTTTTTCCAGACTGTCATCTACCTGGTGGCTGTCTCTCCTCACTTAACCACTTGACCCCTTTCTGTGCCCCCTTATTAGATACCATGTACAGTTACAGACTAAGTGGTGTACTTTCTCTAATGGTAATGAGTCAACTTATACTAAACTAGATCTAGAAAGTGCAGAGTAATGCACTTTCTCAAACTATAATTAACCTACTTAGTTTCTTCAAATATTTTAGCCTGTGCAATTATCCAGTCTTTAAATTGCTGTTAACAAACACTTACTTAAGTCAAATAACTGTCCATGACAACAAATATTGAACTAATTTGGCAGTGTCCCTGTCATATAAAACCACATACAATGAGCACCATACACTCACACCTCCACTACATTCTCAACACAGTAAAGTTAAAATGTCAGGTTGAGGCTATTAAAAATCTCTTCTAAAGCCTATAACTAGTGAGTACAGGTCTTTGTAGAAATTCTCCAACTCATCTCCTTCGTGCACATCTACAACATTAAATCACCAAGAGTCAGATTGCTCCCCATTTTGTACTACTAAACAGTCTGTTAAAAAAACTACTTAGTGACTCAGTTGGTAGGCATACAGATTCTACACTCACAAGATTGGATATGGATAGGGCTATTGTCAGTTGCCTTTTGGGTGCCAGGATCTCTGATGTTACAAGGGCCCTAAAGAGCCTTTCCCAGGGCAAATATGACTATGAAGTGGTGGTGTTCTATGTGGGAGTGAATGACTTGGGAAACACAAACTCTGTGGACATGCAGACAGACATCGGACCAGAGAGCCATCTGACCGGTTCGTCGGCTCCATCTGCTGAGTTGGTTAGGCCTTTGGAAATGACAGGGTCGTCCAATCTGACTACAGTCTTGGAGGAGGTTGCTGTCCCTTCTATCTCTAAACAGAGGTCCCAGTTGGCTCTCAGACATCGAATCCATTCCCCAGAACATGGCAGCAAGCCATGTAGATCTCCCTCCAAGTCTACCCACTCGTCTTCTTCCCCTAGATCTTCTAGGAATCCCTTGCCCTAAGACATGGACATGATGATAAGGATCTTTTCTTCAAGGCCCAAATAGAGTTGGAGCACCCGGCTTCTTCTGCCCATCTGACCAGGGAAGACTCTCCCCCCGGTTTCTTGTTCTCTTCATCCAACCCCGGTGCCTTTGGATTCTAAGGACCAGGAAGGACATCTGTGGCCAGATTCTGGCAAAGCTGAGTATCCCCCCTTTCTTGACCCCACTAGGGTCCCTGGCTTATTCTGTTCCCCCACTGTTGGAGTGGGGTGAGCCCCATACTGGAGTGGCTGATGCTGGCTCCATGGGGGGGGTCTGGCACCATTTTTTTGGACCAGTGTCTTCCTCTCAGTGCTTTGGCTTTTGATAACTGTAGGCCAGTATCATTCAGGGGCGTGGTGCTGTTTCTGGACTTATTCCTCCTCAATGGGGGATATCTCCCTTGGATGTGGGGGACAGGCCTGCTTCCAGCCCCTTGGCTTTCTGGGTGGTAAAGAGGACCTTCTCCAGGTCTGAAGTTTCCTCTGGTGCACCTCCAGGTCTCTCCCTGCCTCTCTTTACTTCAGCTGGTGAGGCCTCTCATTCTGTACCAGGTCAGCTCTCCCAATCGAGCCTTCAGGGGGCTTCCTCCCCTCTGGGAGTCCCTGTCGCTTCTGAGTCCTCCCAGGAGCCCCCAGCAGAGGAGGTTCATCACAAGAGAAAGTGCAAGAGGAGGCACTTGGACTTCCCCATGGAGTTCCTCACTGAGGATATGGACCTCGAGGAAGGAGATGGGTCCTCCAGATCTCCGCCCGAGGATGTCTCCTTTGGAGACATCATTGAGCTCTTGAAACAAAACAGTGGATGGTCTCCCAAACCCCCATCTTCAGAGGAGTCCATGTTTCTGAAGGCCTTTGGGACAGGCCTGTCTACCCACTGGGTATCCCTACATGCTGATGAGTTAGTGGATCTGATCTTCAGCAGGGCCTGGAAGGAATCAGACAAGTTCCTTAGTCCTCCTGCAAACCATTCTTTCTGGAGCAAGGGAGTCCCAGTCGATGCCATTGTGGTTGCCGCTGTCATGAAAAAGAAGCTAGCAGAGCAGAACGGTCCCTCCTCCTGAACAGGGAGTCCCAGATGATAGATCATTTTGGGAAGCAGGTGTATGTCTCAGCTACCTATGGACTGAGAGTGACAACTTATTTGGCAAATTTTATCGGCCTCCAAAGGGATTTGGTCCAAGAGCTTTCCAACCCCTTGCAGAATTGTTGCTGGCACAGAACCTCAAGCAGGTGTCTCCCAAGCTATCCACTCTGACCTCCCTCATAAATTCCTCGGTGAGGTTAATTTCCAATGCCGTAGAAGCTATCTCTTGAGCTGCTGGTACAGGCATTGCCTTCAGGCATCATGTCTGGAAAGAATTATGTGGGTTCATGGAACCCTTTAAGGCTTCCTTTACCAATGCCCCCTTCGATGGTTCTATTCTCTTTGGACCTTCTGTGAAGGACACTTTGACCCACAGCGAGCAGGAAGAAAAGACTCTGTCTGCAGTGGGAATCAAGCTTTCTACTCCCCAGAGGTCTTTCTCTAAGACCCAGTGGGGAACCAAGAAGGTGTGGTTCTGTAAGACACAGTTTCCCTTTCAGGACACTCTTAAATCCTCTTCTAGAGGCAGGGGGAGAGGTTTCAATGTAGCCGACACCCTTGAGGCAGGGGTATTCCACAAAATCAGGGCTCCATTGGTCCCTTCTCTGTGCAGCCCTATCAGCACTCCTGAAGTATTGCCTGGCTGCTGTGCCCTGGAGGCAGTTAGGAGTTGCATTTCCCTACAACCACTAGCCTGCACAAACATCACTTCTTATCAGTGGGTGTTAAATATCATTTCCAGGGGCTATTTCATTCCCTTTTTGGAACCTCTCCAGTAAGATGTTACCTCCCAGATGTTCCACCCAGTCAAAGTGAGTTGGCCTTCAAAGAAGTTCAACAACAACTTCTAAAAAGAGCAATCCAAGATGTCCAGCAGGACATAGAGGATCCAGGAATTACTCTCGCTTCTTTTTAGTGCCAAAAAAGACAGGGGACATATGTCCTATTTTGGATCTCAGTGAGCTCAATCTTTCAGTGAAGAAATCAAAGTTCTGGATGGTCACTGCTCCATCCATTCTGCCACTTTTACGCAAGGATGACTGGATGTGCTCTGTGGATCTCCAGGATGCCTACTATCACATCAAAATAGACAGGAGTTCCATGAGACATCTTTGCTTCCAGCTAGGAGCCAATCATTGCCAGTTCTGAGCCCTACCCTTCAGTCTCACCACAGCCCCCCCCCCCAGGTGTTCACTAAATGCATGGCAGTGGTAGTGGCTCACATCCAACCGCAGGGGTCCCAGGTCTTTCCATACCTCGACGATTGGCTCTTCATGGCACCTTCAAGGCATTGACTGATACTGGTGGCTCAGTATGTTCTCTTCCTCTTCCATCAGTTGGGGATAACTGTCAGCCTTGCAAAATCCAATCTGATCCCCACTCAACAGTTGGAATTATAGTTCAGTTAGACTCTGTTTCAGAGATTTCAGCCTTACCCTTGTGCAGAATTCAGTTGATACAGGAACAGGTCATGCAGATTTTAGACCTGTCACACCCTTCGGTTCACCTGGTTCTTCGGGCTGTTGGATCCATGGCCTCAGCTATTCATCTTGTTCCCCTGGCCAGGCACCACATGAGAGTACTGCAATGGACCTTAGCAGTCCAGTGATTGGCTCTGCTTCATCCCCTGTCTGTGACTATAAAACTGACACTCGTATGCAGATGTCACCTCCAGTGGTAGCTTCAGTCTCAGGATCTCTGTCTCTAGGCAGACTCTTTTCTCTCTCATCGCTCATGGCCGTAGTGACCACGGACACCTCCCTGTTGAGGTGGGCGGGTATTTCCAGGGGAAGACTGTCCAAGGCACATGTTCCCCAGTAGAGACCAAGTTGCATATAATCGTTCTAGAGATGACTGTAGTTCTTCTATTATTACAAGCCTTCCAGGACTGCCTCCCTCTAGGGGTGATTGCTATTCAGACAGACAACATGGCAGTCATCTGGTACTTGAAAAAACAGGGGGGAACACATTCTTACCCATTGTGCAGAGAGGCCATGAGAGTGTGGGAATGGGCAATGTCCTCTGGCTGCTTCCTTATTGCAATGCACATACCCAGGGATTCCAACATGATGGTCGACAGGCTCAGCAGATCTGTCTTAAGTCCTCATGAGTGGTCCCTCAATCCTTCAGTGGCAAAGCAGATTTTTGACCATCAGGGTCAATTGTGCTGTGACCTTTTTGCCTCCCCATCCAACCACAAATGCAGCAGGTACTGCCACCCTGATCCCCCCTCAGGGGGAGTCACCAGGGGATGCTGTATTTCACGAATGGCTTCCAGGACTCCTTCATGCCTACCTTCCTCTCCCCTTAATACCCAAGGTTCTGCAGAAAGTGTAATGCCTGAGGACACCCCTTATCCACATTGCCCCTTCCTGGCCTCATCAGCCGTGTTTCCCCTTCATCAGGTCTCATCTGAAGTATCCACCATGGATACTGGATCCCCATCAAGATCTGATTTCCCATCCTATGGGGCATCCTCTCCCAAACCTTTGGACCCTTCATCTAAACAAATGATTTCTCCAGTTTCAATGATCATAAAACAGTCCAAGCTAGCATCCCTCATTAAACATATCATTCTGGCCTCCCAGAAACCCTCCACTAGAAAGGTATACAGTAGTAGGTGGAAAAGGTTCTCTATCTGGGCTAAGAACAGACTCCCATAGGAATACCATATATTCTTGGATAATTTCCTGCAGATTGATTATATGTCACTGTCTTTATCTCATCTCCTTGGTACACTTAAGTCTTCCATAAATATCACCATTTGTGCTTTTTCTTTATTTCCACATTTCTCTACATTATAACATTTAAAAATATTTTTAATACCTGTATAGGATCTCTGGTTCTTTTTCTTGTTATAGGCTCCCTAAGTTTGGCAACAACCTTATCTACTTTCTGTTGTCTAAGTCATTGTGCTAAAAGTTTTTGTGCTCTGGATTTATTATAAAAAACAGTTGCTTAACAAGAATCTTTCTAAACTCATGCATATTACTCAGACACCCCCTTACTTTCTCTTTAGCACAATGCAGTTGTGTCTCTTCTTGGTTCTGTATGATTCCCCTTATTCTGTAATATTTTATCTTTTGTCAGCTCCTCTAATAATTCCTGTTACTTCTTAACCATATTTTTTTCTTTTATTTCTACCCTATTTTAAACTCCAATTTCATTTTGTCCCACTCACTGGCTATAACTTCTGAAGAAATTTCTATCTTCACTAATAACACTCAAATAATTTTCACTATCCATTCCTTAAATTCCTCTCTTTTTTAACAGGTAGATGTGGAAGTGCCAGTGTCTCATTTTTACTTCATTTTTTCCCCAAACATCTTTATTAAATTTTCACATTTGACAAAGGAAATCTTACATTTATATAAATGAAAAACGTACATCACAGGCACCACTGAAACAACTGTAGCTGCAAACATTATACATCACTTATAAACCATCCAGTCATTGTCAGTTAAGCATTATATGGCTCATTCAAATTCTGCCTCTTAAACCTCATTCCTGCTCCGCATATATTGTTCCCACAATTCCCATTTTTTCTATTCAGTTTTCTCCTCCCCTTTTCTAACGATCCCAAGTTGTTTTATCTATATTACTATATTCACTACTTCTAGTAGAGTTGGTCTAGACTTTGATTTCCATTTTCTAGTAATTGCTTTTTTGGTAGACACCATAATTAGACTCAGCAAGGCTTTACTAGGTCTAGGCAATTCCGATTCTGTAGCATAACTAAAACAAATCATCTCCCCAGTTAGTGCAATCCGCACACCCAGCATCTCCGACAGAGCGGTCTGCAGGGAATCCATAAAGTCTGCCAGCTCACTACACTCCCAAAAATATGTTCCCAGCTACCTCTTTCTTGCCCATCACACCTCCAACATTTGCTATCCACCTGTGGAAAAATTCTTAGGATTCTACTTGGGGTATAAAAATACCTATGTAAACACTTCCAGGCAAAGATCCTAAATCTTCTAGACTTTATTGCATATTTGGGAGATATGCATATATCCCCCCACTGTCTCTTTGTGAATTGCTTATCCAATCTCTCTTCCCAATTCTTTCTAAGTGCCTCTGATTGATTCTTATAATTATCATACAATATTTTATATGCTTTACTAATTATTCCTTTTTCAACGGCAGCTTCTGTTTCAGATTCTATTAAAAACTCTACTAGTGCTGGCCTTTCATTTAGGAGTCCCCTATTTGTTTCTCTTTGCCTATACTCTGATATCAGTCCTTGATAGGGAAGAAAATCTCTAACCTGCAGTCCAAATAAATTCTTGGCATCTTCCCATTCTATTACCTTTCCCTTTGTAGTTATTTGCTCCCAATACCTTGGTTCCTTTGCCAATTTTCTCCAATAAATTCCAGCCCCCTCTTGCCTATTATATGTATCCCTGACCACAGTCATCCCTATCAGCAAAATCTCTTTTCTCCATTCTCGTGCTGGTTTGGTTCTTGAGATACTCCCTGCTATTTTTTTAATATAATACTCTGCATGATTTTGGTTGTTTTTCTTAAGAGTTTGAATCCAAAAAGAATCTCTTCTTATTTCTTGAGCTTTCTCCCTGTGTCAGCATCATTCCTTTCTAATTTGAATTGTAGTTTTCTGCATGTGCTATGTATAAGAGCCTTAACTGTGTTGCTGTAAAATACCCCCTCAAATTAGATAATTCTAGTCCACCTTGTTCTATTGTTAGAATCATCTTATCCCACTTGACCCTTGCTAAATTCCTTTCCCAGATATAATCCTTCAACTCTTTTTTAATTGCTATCCACAACTTCTCCTCCATTTGATAAAAGTATGCCCGAACTGTGTATAAGACTAAAGGGACTAAAAACATTTTAATGGCTTGTATCTTAGTAGCCATATCCATATAACAAATCTTCCAGTTTCTCAATTTATGTATTATCTTTTGTTTAGTCTCTTCCCATATATCCTTAGCTGCCACTACTGAATCATTTCTAATCCATACTCCTAAATACTTCATTTTATCATGACCACATAAATATGGATATTGTTGGACCAATTCATGTGTGGGTACATAATTTACCACTACACTGCCTTTGTTTTTGCTTCATTAATTTTGTATCCTGAGAAGATTTGAAACTGTCTTAAAACACTGTAATGTCTCTTTCTGGTTCTGTCAACTATAAAATAATATCATTTGCAAATAAAGCCAGCTTTTCCTGACTACCATACCAATTATATCCTTGAATTTCTGAGTCCCTTATTTTATTTGTTAATGGTACTAAATATAATGCAAACAACAAAGGGGAAAGCGGACAACCATACCTAGTTCCTCTATTCAAGCAGAAATAACCAGAGAGGACCCCACCCACTTTAATTTGTGCCTCTGATCCCTCATATATTCTTCTAATCAACCTTATAATTGTATCAGGGAAAGCAAATGCTTCCATTGCCCTGCTCATGAAGTCCTAGTCTAGTCTGTCAAATACTTTGTCTGCATCAAGACCTACCAATAAAAGAGGTACTTTCTTACATTCTGCTTTCCTCTGGATAATTAATCAATGTCCTGTTAATATTATCAAATGTTTGCCTCCTCTCCACAAAACAACACTGATTCATATCTATCAAATTTGGTACCATGTTTGCCATTCTTTTAGCCACCATAGACATAAAAACTTTATAATCATGTTTTAGTATTGAGATGGGCCTGTATGAAGCTGGATCCAATAGATCTTTACCCTGTTTAGGTATTATAGATACCACTGCCTTCTTCCAGGATGCTGGTACTTCTCCTCTTCTTAAAATACTGTTAAGCAAAACCTTCCAGGTCTTTATCATTTTTTTCCCTTTTAATTTCCAAACTTCCACAGGAATACCATATATTTCTGGGGACTTTCCTGTAGATTGGTTATACTTAGTTGTTTTTATCTCTTCCCTTCCTATCCTGTTAGTAATTGAGTCTTATCTACCTCTAACTTTGGCATACTGAATTCTTCCATAAACATTTCCATCTGTACCTTTTCTTGATTTCCATATTTCTCTGCTTTATACAATTTTTCATAACATTTCCACAATATTTCTAATACTTCTAGAGGGGGTCTCTTGTTATCTTCCTTTTTATAGGTTCCCTAAGCTTGGTGACTGCTCTTTCCACTTTCTGTTGCCTGAGTTGTTGTGCTAAAAGTTTTTGTGCTCCAGAATTATTATCAAAACACAGTTGCTTAACGGCAGTCTTTCTAAACTTGTGCATATTATCAAGGTAATCCCTTATTTTTTGTTTAGCATTCTGCAGTTGCTCCTTTTCTTGTTCTGAGATTCACCCTGTTTTGCCATAGTTTAACATTTGTCTATCCCTCTAAATACTTCTTGTTACTGTTTAACCATATCTCCCTTTCTTTTATTTCCAACCTAGTTTTAAACTCCACTTTAATTTTATCCCACTCCTTAGCTATGTTTCAGAAGATAATTCTATTTTCTCTAGTAGCTCCTGAATTAATTCCACAACCTATTCCTTAAATTCCTCTTTTCAACCAATAGCCATTTCTCTTTATCAAATTGTCTTCTAGTGACATGCAAACCACACACGAAACTGCTAAGGGTACCTTGTTTATCAGGAAAAAAAAGCCTTACAATATTCAATATTCTTTTTCAATTACATGCTTTGTAATAAACTTGTTACTGGATAATGCGTAGGGTTTTATCCAGTCATTTCCCTATGCAAGAATGGGAAAAAGCACATTGATTTTTCTTTTGTCATACTCTCTTAACCCAACCCTTCTACTGTCCCTCCATCTTCTCCTCGCCTAATTTTTTTTCATTGCAGTGCCTACATTTCTCAAAACTGAACAAAGAAAAAGACAGAAGAAGGGTGATCAAGAAAAAACAAAAGCACCTGTTTATATTAGTATCCCCATTGCATTAAAAAAACGGAGAGAACTTTACTTCAAGTCTAACTGATTTTGTATTATCTTTAAAGCTGTCACACCTGGGAAAACCCAATTGTTTTCAGGGAACATTATGTCCTAATCAATTTCTCTGTTTCTTTTTTTTTTTTCTTATTTTCCCTCAGCCAATCACCTTCCACCAGACTGTTTCCAGTTTCTCTTTATCAGATTGCCTCCATGTCCCTCGGCCTTTTTCTATTTTGTATACTGTGATTTATTTTCTTTACTTGTATTCTGTTTTTAACTGCATATTAAAACTTGAAAAGAGACCACAACTCTGTCCCTTGTGAGTCAGACAGAAATGCCACTGTATTTCTAGTTGCCTGCCCCTTATGTTAATTTGACCATATATCTCATTTCCTCTCTGCTGTTACTGGCTGGTGTGAGTAAGCACAAAATTATCATTTTTGTGAATTCACTCCCCTTCAACTATTTAAATTTATTGGCTATCCTACTGTATTCCATAGTATCAGAATACAAAAGTGACCACCCCCTTTCAATCTATCTTGCTGTTTTAAAAATAACGACTGTCCACTAAAACTTAATTTTTTTAGACAGGTAAAACAACTTTTTAGACAGGTAAAACTTTAGTTACCTACTTTCACATCTAACTCCTCTAGTGCACACTGCAGTGTTTAGGATAAACCAATTTTTTGTCATCTTATCTTTAAGCATCTGTTGCAAGGCCACCAGTTATTGAAGAGCCCACATTCTGCCTCTCAGTAGTCATCTTGGGATTAGTGCTTCTGTTTTCTCCTGGTGAGAGAAGAAGTGCAGTTACATTATTTCCTGGGGACTGCTGATCATTAGAAAGCTTAATAACTGGTTTATAGGTGGCAGCTTGGAATCTGTGCTTATATTCTCATACTGGTGAGAGTGGGAGCAGAGTGCATTGATTCCTGACTCTTTCTGGTTGGAGAGTGAGTGTCTGTGCTTAATGTACCTGACTGGTCTGGTTGCTATTTGAGGCATCTACCAGAAAAAGGCTACAAGCCTGCAGACCCTTGCATCATCTGGGATAAGACTGTGGATCACCAAACAGGCCATGGCCTGCTTCTCTTCTTGGGATTGGTGCTAACATTTTGCTTCTGGTGAGAGAAGAAGCAAAGGAGTATTGTATCCCAACAGAGTGAAGCTGTGCTGAGAGTAGCATTAGTAGTAGCCAGGCAGTAGCCATTCATGCAACTCCCCTCTTTTCATCATTCTTGACAAGGTAGTTCCTTATTTTTGAGTAAGCACTGCTTGATTTCTTTCTAACTTCAGAATATCTGCCTAAATACTTCATCCTTAAATTTTCAGGGTCTACGTACTAGTTTCCCCTCAAGTGTTTGGTAGTGCTCTGTACAGACTCAGACACACTGAGTGACATTTTTCTTGTAAAATGAATATATAAGGAAACAGCTCCAATAAGTAGTAATAATGACCGCCCTTCCTGGCATGTCTAAAGGTCAGTTCCCTGTGCTTTCTCCTATTAACCTGTTGAACTTGGGCATTCTGAGGCAGATTAGCAACTGCCTCATGTACATAGACAACCCTCTCCTCTTACCTCTCAACATAAGAGATGCACTTATGTATCCAAATTGGAAGCCATGCATTCTCAAGCCAAGACTGGAATAGCTGGTCAAAAGGAGAAGGTCAACACCTGCACCACACCACATGCAACACATAGTCCTCCAGAACACCCACCATCATAGCTCTGACATAAAACCACAATCCACACACCCACCTTTGCGGAGGCTCTCAACAGAAATCTACCCAAACAGCAGAGACCTCCAAGGCAGAAATGCACTTGACCACCACAACACAGCACAAACCACAAGGCACATAACTCACCTACACAGTGTACCTCTCAACCTAAGCCCCTAAAGCAAAACAGCTCGCCCAATACACTAATCATAGGTGACTCGATAGTGAGGCACACTGATGTCCCACTCACTAGGTTGAATAAGGAGAAGGTAACAGTCAGCTGTCTATCAGGTGCCAGAATCCGACACGTAACACACATACTCAGGTAATTTCACAAGTACAAGTATGACTCTGTCACTGTCCATGTGGGTGTGAATGACCTGAGATGCACCTCCCTGGACTACATGAAAAGAGACATGGAGGAGCTCTTGAATTATGTGGCCCAGGCAGGTATGACCCTAGCCCTGAGAAGCATCCTACCATCACCCAGAATTATACCACAGTACAAACAGAAAATGATTGACTTCAACAATTGGCTAAGTATCTGGTGTCATTCTAAGGGGATCCAGTATCTGTCTGCTTAGGATGACATGATTGACAGACCTCAGTGCTTTGCCAGAGATGGCCTGCATCTGTCACCCCTGGGTTTCCGGATACTGGCTAAAGCTCTTCCCACCTCTATAGTGCCTTTTTTAGGCAATGTTCCAAAGACCAAATTACCACTGTAACAGCTTAAATAAATGCAATCTGAGGGTCATGCTGCTCAAAGCTAGAAGTCTGTATCTCAAGATGCACTTGCTCGAAGCACTCCTCAAAATGGAGAACATTGACATTTGTGCTGTAATGGAGACTTGGTTTAAAGCAGCAGAAAGCACCCCTGCGCTACCAGGCTATAACTCATTCCACACCTTTCAGCCCCAGAACATGGACTGAACCTCCAAAGATGGTGGTGTCTCCATATTCATAAAGGTAACCAACATGAAAAACTTCTCCAAAGCTGACTTTGGGATCCTAAAAACAGAGGTGGCTAACTTCACGGCACCCATGTCAATGGAAAATAGATGCATGACTGCTGAATTATACACCAATGCACTGTACAAACACATACATAAATGCATGGAACTAGCCATACCCAACAAAACCAAGATGCTCTCCTCCAAAAAAAGAAGCCAATCTAGTGGTCCCCTGCCATTAATAAACTCTACAACAGAAGAAAGAAACTGTTGCAGAAAAAGGTGAAGTCCCAAGACTGGAAAAACTCCCTTATTAGCCTCAACAAAAAGTTGAGATCTCTCATCAAACCCTCCAAAGCCAGATGTGAAGGCAGAATTGCAGCAGACACTAAAATCAACTACAAAACCATCTATATTCATATTAAAACAGTCAACCCTCTCCATAAAGGGGGAGTGACTACAGACCCTAGGAATAATCGCCCCATTAGCCTGATGAGTCTAATATGTAAGGCTATGGAGCTCATCATCATGGACCTAATTAACAAGGATATAGGGAATCTCCAACCTCTAGATCCCACGCTGTTTGGTTTTGTGAAAGGTAGATCATGCCTGCTCAACCTGGTTGACTTCTTTGAGTCAGTCACCAGAGCTGTGGATGAGGGGAAGGCAGTTCATAAAGCCTACCTTGATCTGGCTAAGGCCTTTGATACCATTCCCCACTCAGGAATTATTGATAAACTCACCAAACTAGGCATCAACCCCTATATCACTAGGTGGGGTTCAAATTGGCTCACAGATAGAACCCACAGTGTGAAAGTAGCAGACTCCAAGTCAGACTGCTGACCAGGCATGAGTGGAGTCCCACAGGGATCGGTCCTGGGTCCTCTCCTGTTTGGCATCTACTTCTCAGAAGTCTAGGCCAACACGGAGGGACTCTGGCTGACCAAGTTCACATATGACTGCAAGGTGGGAGCCATTATTAACTCCCCAAGTAATTTAGACACCCTATAGAAAGGCCTCACTGAGAACAATGACTGGTGTCGAAAGCATGGCCTTAAGCTTAATGCCAAAAAATGCATCGTCATCCCCTTTGGGAAAAACTCAGTTCCCACTAATTACCAAACTGATGGGAGTCCACTGAACACTGAAAGTGTTATAAGAGATCTGGGGACACAGGTTAACAGCAACCTCTTCTTTGACCACCACATTGCTACTGTGGTTAGAAAGTCCTTTTATGTGGCACATCTCATTACCAAGGGTTTTGCATCCAGGAAGAGGTCATCATCTCTCTCTCTACTCTTTCCTCATTAGGCCAATCATCAGGTATAATGCCCCATTTGGCATGTACCTCACTAGACATATGCAACAGCTGGAAAGGCCACAAAAGTACCTCACGAAGAGGATCATAGGCCTTAAACATGTTGTACATGGACAGACTCAAAAAACTCCAGCTATTCTCTGTCTCATATCGTCTACTAAGAGGCGATCTCTGGTTGACTTACAAAGCCATGTCTGACCCAGCTCTGTTAGAAATGCTATGTCTGAAGAAATCCCAATCCCTCCGCACTACACACTCCAGGGACCTTAACCTCATTACCACAATCAACAGAACATGCTGGTGGGACAGGTTCATAACCCAGAGACTGCCCATGCTCTGGAATAGACTTCCCAAACATGTCAAGCAGAGCAGCTCAATGGCCCTCTTCAAGAGAAATCTTAATGAGTGGATGGAAAACAGAAAGTTCACCCCAAGGATCACTCCATTGGCTCTACTTGATAGAGGCACTGGGAACTAATGTTGGGCGGCACGATGCCAGGGCACTTCTATGAGCTAGGCTTGTAAAGGCGCCAACACCATTAGCCTAGTACACACCTATGAACCTATGATGACCAGCTGCAGAAATGCTGCTTTGTATACATATTTGCAAGTACTAGAAAAAAAGCCTTATAATATTCAATATTCTTTTTCATTTACTTGCTCTCTGTCTTAAAACAAAGGTCCTTAATCACTCATTCCCCATGCAGGAATGAAGGAAAGGACATTAATTTGAACTCTGTCATGCCCCCTTAACCAGGCTCCCTTTTTCCTTTTATCATTACATTGCCTATGTTTCTCAAAACTGCACAAGAAGAAAAAGAGAAGAGGGGAGAAAAAAATAAAAACAACACCTGTATACAATCCCTATTACACCCAAAATAACATGCAAAGAAATCCATGCAACACAGATACAGTACTATTAAGAAAAGAAAGTGTTTACTTTACTTACAGTTAGTGTTCCCTCCTCTCTTCCCCTCCACAAAGCATTTTTTCTGAAATGTAATGACATGAAGTAGGTCACATACTTTAGAGTCCCCTATTCAGCAAACAATTTTTGAAGAAGTCCAATATTTCCTGGTTGTCTTGTGCTGTCATATTTCACAAATATAATTATTGCATTGTAATCCCACATTAAGTTACTTATGTACTCCCCATTCTTCTAGTCAACTCTCATGCCCCCTTCCTTCTCTCCAACATTTTCTGTTGAAATACTGGAAAAGGTTTCACAGGTGCAGTCTGTCTGTTGTCTTTATTACCAGAGGAACAAGAAGCTGAATCTCCTTCTGTTTCACAACTCAGTTTTTGTTGGACAAACTTTTGTATTTCCTCTTTAGCATGCACTTCATCAAAAAAATTATTTTGTCCCTCCAGAGAAGAAAATCTTGAAGTCAGCTGGATACAGCAGTTTGAATCTCATAGCTGCGTCTCAACATTCTCTGAATAAAGGAATTAATTTACTACTCTTTTGCCTGGTGTACAGTGAGTAATAATTCTCCACAAATACTCTGCTGTCTCCCACTTTTAGTATTTTGTTTTTCTGCCACAGTTTTGAGAAAATCAACTCTTTCTGCTGGTAGGATTGCATCTTTAGTATTAAAGGTCTAGGTTGCATTCTTATACCTAAATTTGGAGAATACACATGATGTGCCTGTTCAACTAACAAGTCCTGCTATGGAATACAAGTCTAGTTGCTTATTTGTGCTTTCATAAATTTAATGCAGTCTGTTCTTTCCAGCTTCTATGGTATAGCTGAAATCTCATTTTCCCTTCATGCTGTGTCCTCTAATTCTATTTTTTAAACATCTCTTCCTGAGCAATCTCATATTCAGCCAGCCTTTTCTTCATTTTGACCTCTGATTTTTTGCAGCTTTATCATCTCATCTGAATATCTGTTTAAAGCTTCTTCCATTTGTTCCAGCCTTTTGTTGTTTGTGTTGATATACTCTATCAGTGTTTTGTTTATTTTAACCAGGTATATATGCAGTTGTCTTATATTATCCTGTAGGTTATTTGGAGGTCATGACTGAAGGTTGCCTTACTTTTTGCTGAACAGCTGCAGGACTCTCCCTAGTCAGTGTTTCTTCCTCACTTTTTGTAGCTGAATTTTCCAGGTCTTCTGTACTTCTTTATTCCTGGCATCCAGGCAGTGTACTTACTAGCCAGTTACTGAAATTCACCCATAAACACAAGTGTACTGGCCTTCTCTGCTGAGTTTCTGTTTTCACAATGGGAGAGCTAGAAACAAGCTGTTACTCAGTGTGTAGTCTTCTTGGAACTCCACTAATTTTTACTTCATTATCCTACATTTTTATCTTAGTTGTTATTGGTACATGATCTGAAATAGTTATTGGATGAGTGTTGAAACTTTCAATTAAATGCACATGGTCCTGTGAAATATAATTTCTGTCTAGTCTAACCCGGTTAATTTACCTTGGGGAATAACATGTAAATTATGTCTGAGTTCCTGCTACTAAATTCATGTCTTCCATACCAACTATTTTCATAAATCTATTCAGAAATCTACCCTCTTTTGTTATATTTCCTCTTCTAGGTCCCCCAGATGCATCCTCACTGTTGCAAATATAGTTCCAGTACCCACCTATCATAATATTCCCTGCTGAATGCTGATTATGTCTCCAAACATTTCTTAAGCTCCTTTACAGCAATTTTAGATGGAATATAAATATATGTCAGTTTAATCCTCCTCCCCCCTTACTACCACAAATCTACCATTAGTATATTTTTCCTTCTTCTGTCACTATTGGAGATCCTTTTGCAATTAGCATAAGTACCCCTGTTTCCTTTGTACCTAATATTCTGCTAAATATCCATCCTGAAATCCTTTCTTTATCAAGTTCACATGCTCACTTCTTTCCAAATGTGTCTCCAGAAGCACTGCTATTTGCAGTCTGTATTTCTTAATACAATTCAATACTCTACCTTTTGCCTGTATCTGTGAGGCCATATATGTTCAAAAATAATATGTATAGTACATCCATTATGATTAGAAGTTATTTTTGCCTATTATATGACAGATCTTTTAAATTTTGTTTCCAGCTTTTCTGTTACATGCATCCACTAATGTTTGGCAGGTTGATCTTTTATACAGTTGTTTCTTGTCATCTCCATTTGAACCTATGGCAGATTTTACAAGACTTTTTATTTTACTAAAAATTCTGAAATGAAAAAACAATAGAATAGAATACCCCCAAACTATTAACTTAAACCAAGCACACAACAATATCTTCAAATAATGACATTTAACTCTCCTGATAGGAACGATTGTCCCAAATTAACAGCTGCACCCAGAGGTATTACCTAACCTAAAATGAAGGTTATCCATACTAATGCACATGTTTCACCCTGTGCTCCTATTTACACTAATTTCTGTCTGTTGTTGTCTTAATTTTCCTCCCAGATGTGAAAAAATAACTTACATACTTTCAGACAACATTATCTTTTAGCCTTAAGAAAAAATGCCCTGGCTATCTTTAAGTAAACATACATTATACTCTGTTATAGTAAATGCATTTAAGTATTTAGGTACCAGGAAAACTGCTATCTCTTATTCACTTCCAATAATTTTAAACTTTATTTTCTACTAAGCTACTTAAACTTGTACCTTTTAATGTTATGATTCCCTTAGCAAATGTGGCCAGAACTCTTGAGATTTATTGCCTGCACCTGTAGTCAGCTTATGGAAATGTAAGAACAGAATGTATAGCTGCCCTCAGCTGCAGACTTCTCAACTCACACTGAGCATTTATTTGCTAATGGAAAACGTTGCATTACATTCACAGTGTTCTCTTATTTTTAAAGCCTAGATGCTTACACAAAAAAAATATTGTTATTAGATTAAGCCAAAGGCATTATACATTCATCTGTGCAAATGTAATAGAAAAGATTACAATTCTACATACATTATAATGAGTGCACTTTTATGCCCTATCCCCATTACAACAGCCCAAGATTACAGCATATTGACTTAAACATGCTTTTGTCCAGCCTTTCCTCCTTTTACAGAGTAATACCTACATTTCTTAAAACTAAAAAATAAAAATTTACTTGTTTACTTTATTATAGTTATCACAAACAACAATCACTGAAAATGATTTACTATATAATATGCAATTTATATCATGAAATGTTTGTATAAATATAGTTAAGAACAAAAATTATTTTACTTACAGTTAATTTCTTTCCCCTTTAGTAGCCTTCCAAAAAGTAATGACATGAAGTGGGATATATGCCTTTCATTTCCCCATTAAGTTTAAAAAAGTCAACAAAACTGCAATCTTTCTCACCTACATTTTATTGTAAAGCCATACTTCACAAATATGATTGATGCTTTATAGTCCCATACATGTATTCACTAATTTCGGTGTTGCTGGTCTTCTTCCCATTCATCTCCATCTCCCAACCACAGACTCTGATTCAAATTCAAGGTACTCCAAATTCTTCTGGTCATCTCTTATGCTTTTTTATGTATCTTTAAAACATTTTCCTTTGGAACACTGGAAGAGGTTTTCCCCAGCAAAATCTTAATTTGAGTCCTCTTCTGTTTGCTAGCTCACTTTTTGTTGGCCAAATTTTTATATTTCCTCCTCAGCCTGCTCTGCATCAAACATTGACTTTGATACTCCAGGAAAAGAATATTCTGAAGACAGATGGATATGGCATCTTGAAAATCTCATACCTGCCTCTCAACATTCCATGATTGCTGGGACAAATTTGTTTCTCTTCTGCCTGGTGTACAGTGAATAATCTTTTCCCACAAACAATCTATTGTTTTCAATTTTTAATACTTTGCCCATCTGCCCCAATTTTGTCAGGATTGACTCTTTCTGCTGGAAAGATCACATATTTTCAAATAGAGATCTTGGATGTTTTCTCATGGCCAGGTTTGGACCCTACAGATGATGTGCCCTTTCATTTATCAAATCCTGCTGTGGAATTCCAGTCCAGCTGCTTATCTGTGCTTTCAGAACATTAATAAAGTCTATTCCTTCCAATTTCTTTCGTCAACAGAAAATCTCAGGTTTTCTCTGCATACTGTGTCCTCTAACTCTACCATTTTTTGAAGTAGCTCCTCTTGAGAAAGCTCATGCTCAGCCAGCCTTTTCTTCATTTCAGTCTCTGATTTTTGCAGTTTTTCATCTATTTTTTCAGCCTTTTGTTATTTGGGTTGATATACTCCTTCAATGTTTCATTTATTTTAATCAGCTGCTCTGAGCACATTTCATTTATGTTTTCCTCTAGATTACTAGAAGCCATCTCTTGTACCAAAGCTGGAGCTTGAACTGCTTTTTGCTGAATAGCTGCAGGATTCTTCCTAGTCAATGTTTTCTCTTCACCTTTTCTACTTGATTTCCTTTCAGGCTCTCTAAGTTTCTTACTTGCTAGTCAGTAACTGAATTTGCTAAAACTGGTAGAATTACTAGCCTTTAACTTTTAATTTCTTTCTTCACACTGGAAGAGCTGAAGTTAAGCTGTTGATCAATGTGCAGCCATCTTAGAAGTTCCCCTCATATATCTGGCATTGTATTTTGAGATAAGCAGAGGTTATAAATAAGGAGGTATGTTAAGGAAGGGTTTCAGTGAGATATAAATCAAGGGATTAGGTTGTCTGCACCGGGGGGGGGGGGGTCACCCAGGGTTATTTTTCTAGAAGGGGGAGTCAAAGTCTCTCTCAGTACTTTTTTAAAATAGAAGAGACAGATAAAAAGAGGGTGACTAGTTGAGTTGGGGAGAGAGACAGAGGTTGCAGTACTATGGAGGTGTCTGAATCCTTTGAGAAAATAAGAGGCTGAGGGTTGGCCTTGAGAGGTCTTACTAGAAGTAACCCCCCCAAAAAAAAACTCTTAAAAACAAACCTCACTAGTGGAATCTTAATCTTAATAGTGTATATAGCAAAGGAAAAAAACATGGCTAAAATCATGAACAGCAATTTCCATAATGATAGGAGTTCTCTAATTAAACTAAACACGAAACTAAGAGGACTAATTAAGTCCAGCAAGGCCAATTACGATGTCAGGATAACCTCACAGGCTAGACTTCCAAGATGACTGCATGTTGAGAAACAGCTTAACTCTAGCTCTTCCAGTGTGAAAACAGAAACTCAACAGAGAAGCCCAACAGACTTTTGTGTTCATGCTAAATTTCAGTAAGTGGCTAGTAAGTATACTGCCTGGATGCCAGGAAAAAAAATCAGCTACAAATAGTGAGGAAGAAACACTGACTGGGAAAAGTTCTGCAGCTGTACAGCAAAAAGCAATGCAACATCCAGACATGACTTCCAGTAACCTGCAGGAAGATATAAGACAACTGCACACAGACCTGTTTAAAATAAACAAAACACTGATAGAGTATATCAACACAAACAACAAAAGGCTGGAAAAAATGGAAAAAGCTTTAAACAGATATTAAGATGAGGTGATAAAGCTGAAAAAATCAGAGGTTGAAATGAAGAAAAAGCTGGCTGAATATGACACTGCTCAGGAAGAGATGTTTCAAAAAATAATAGAATTAGAGGACAGAGTACATAGGGAAAACCTCAGATGTTTAGCTATACCAGACAAGCTGGAAGGAACACACTGTATTAAGTTTATGAAAGTACAAATAAGCAACTGGACTGGTATCTCACAGCAGGAGTTGTTAGGTGAAAGGGCCCATCATGTGTATGCTCCAAACCTGGCTATAAGAAAGTAATCTAGACCTTTAATAGTAAAGATGCAATCCTACCAGAAGGAATTGATTCTGACAAAACTGAGGCAGAAGGACAAAATACTAAAAGTGGGAGACAGCAGAGTGTTTGTGGAGAATGATTACTCATTGTACACTAGAGAGAGGAGGAGTAAATTCATTCCGCTATTTTGAAATGTCGAGATGCAGGTGTGAGATTCCAACTGCTGTACCCAGCTGTCTTCAAGGTATTTTTCCCTTGAGGGTCAAAATCATTTTTTGATGAGGTACATGCTAAGGAGGAAATGCAAAAGTTTGTCCAACAAAAAGTGAGCTGTGAAACAGAAGGAGATTCTGCTTCTAGTTCTTCTGGTAATAAAGACCAAAGAGAGACTGCACCTGTGAAACCTTTTCCACTGTTTCAATGGAAAATGCTGGAGAGGAAGGAAGGGACAATGAAAGCTGACTAGAAGAATCAAGAGTACATTGGAAATGAAGCAGAGACAAAATTTTGAAGACGGAGATGAGCAGTAATAAAACCAATAACTTAATGTGGGATTACAATACAAAAATTATATTTGTGAAATAAGACAGGACAAGAAAATCTGAAATATTGGACTTTTTCAGAATTTGTTGGACTTGTGGGGGACTCTAAAGTATATGCCCTACTTCATGTCATTAATGTTTGGAAAATGGTTTAGGGAGGAGAAAAGAGGAGAGAAAGTTAACTGTAAGTAAAGAAAACATTTTTTTGCATGCTATAAAGTAATGTTTCCAGCTTTCTTGCTCCCTTCTCCCTTCTCTCTTTCTTCTTGTTCAGTTTTAAGAAATGTAGGCACTGAAATGTAAAAAAAGTCTGTTTAAAAGAGCATGACGAAAGAAAAATGAATGTGCTTTTCCTCATTCTTGTATTGGGGAATGACTAGATTAAGGACCTTAGATTGATTTAGTAACAAGGTTTAAGAAAAAGCAAGTAAATGAAAAAAAATATTGAATATTATGAGGGGTTTTTTTCTAGCAAATGAATATATGCTTAGTAGCAACTCTGTATCTGGCCCTCATGTCTCCATGGAAACAATGTAATAAAGATAAATTGACTGTCTGGTTCTCATGCCTCTATGGAGACAGATTGATAATGAGAAATTGGTCACAGTCTGGTAGAAAGTGATTGCTTGGGGGAAAAAAGAAAAGAGAAACTGGCTAGAAGATAACGTTGACTGAAAGCATTCAGGAGGTTTCTCAGCTTGGAGAGCTATAAAGATAAGACAAAACCAGTTAGCACTTAGTAAACGTACAGGCTGCACCATGTGTCTTAGCATGAATAGCCTTTCTTTTAGGTTAACTCAAGTCTGTGAGTGTAGCTGTCAGTTTGGGACATTTTTTTCCTGTTAAGAGGGTAAAAGTTCAATATTTGAAGATGTATATAGTTTTGTGTATTAGTATTAAATTAATAGGTTTTAGTGGGGTGTTGGGTGGTTGTTTGTTTGAAGTCTTTCAATAAAATAAAACATTTTGTAAGATGTAACATAGGCTTAAATGGATATGACAAAAATACAACTATATAATAGTTCGACCTGCCAAACAGTGTATGCATGTAACACAAAAGCTGGAACTAGACATTTAACAAAAAGATGTTATATATAAAAGGTGGGAATAATAACTTTTTAATACAATGATGCTTTCTGTAATGTCTTTAAATGTCAATGGTCTCACAGATAAATACAAAAAATAAAGAATAGTGAACCATATTTAAAAATGTAGAGTGCAAATAGCTATGTTACAGGAGACACACTTGGAAAGAAATGAACTTGTGAATTTGATAAAGAAATGTTTTCGGGATAGTTATTCAGTGAAATATCTGGGACAAAGGAAAAGAGGAGCACTTATATTCATTGCAAGAGGAGCTTCAGTAGTGATAGAAGAGGATAAAAAAAGATAACAATGACAGATTTGTAGTGCTAAGGGGCTACTGGCAAGGGAGGAGGATTACACTGGCATGTATTTATATTCCACCTATAACTGTTGTAATGGACTTAAGAAAATTCTGGAAGAAATAATCAGTTTTCAGCAAGGAATATTACTTATAGGTGGGAACTGAAATTTGATTTGCAGCAGTGAAGATGTGTCTGGGGGGCCCAGAAGGTTAAGTATAACAAAGGAGGGTATAGGAAAGTATAACAAAGGAGGGCATATTTTTGAAGAAATTTGAAAAAATATTTGGCATGGAAGATGTGACTGCAGTAATAGGAGTTTGGAGTGAATTTACATATTATTCCCCAAGATATAAAAACTGGGTTAGGCTAGACAGAAGTTACATTTCACAGGAACATGTGCATTTAATTTAAGGTTTTTATATGCACCATTTCGGATCATGTGCCAGTAATAACTAAAATAAAAACATAGAGTAATGAAATAAAAATGAAACACTGGTGCTTTCCCATTTGTCTTTTGAAAAGAGAGGACTTTTAGGAAAGGGTAGTGAAGATTATTTAGGGGCTATTTGAGATAATAGAAATTACTTCTGAAAATATAGCTAGGGAGTGGGATACAATTAAGGTAGAGTTTAAAAATAGGGTGAAAATAAAAGGAAGGGAGCTATGGTTAAGAAGTAACAAGAATTATTTATAGGGACTGACAAATGTTGAAGTATTGCAGAACTGGGGAAATCTCACAGAGCAAGAAGTGGATCAACTCAAAATGCTAAGCAGAAAATAAGGGATTACCTCAATAATATACATGAGTTTAGAAAGATTGCTGTTAAGCAACTGTTTTTTGATAATAACACTAGAGCACAAAAACTTTTAGCACAAAGACTCAGGCAACAGAAAGTGGAAAGGGATGTTGCCAAGCTTAGGGAGCCTATAATAAGGAAGGTAACAAGAGATCCTGTAGAGGTATTAGAAATATTTCAGAAATTCTTTGAAAGTCTATATAAAGCATAGAAATATGGAAATCAAGAAAAGATACAAATGGAAATGTTTATGGAAGAATTAAATATGCCAAGGCTAGAGGTAGATGAGCTGCAGTTACTAATGGTTAGGATAGGAGGAGATGAGATTAAAACTGTGATGTATAACCAATCTACAGGAAAGTCTCCAGGAATAGATGGTATTCCTGTGGAAGTTTGGAAACTAGGAGGGAAAAAACTGATAAAGATCTGGACGGTTTTGTATAACAGTATTTTAAGAGGAGGAGAAGTACCAATATCATAGAAAAAACAGTGGTAGCTGTAATAACTAAAGAAGATAAAGATCAATCACATCCAGCTTCATACATGCCCATTTTAATACTAAACCATGATTATAAAGTATTCATGTCTACAATGGCTAAAAGAATGGCAAAAGTAATGCCATCATTAATAGATATGGATCAATGTGTTTTTTGGAGGGGAGGCAAACATTTGACAACATTAACAGAACAGAGGGAAGCAGAATATAAGAAAATACAACTGTGTGGGTCTTGATGCAGAGAAAGCATTTGACAGAGTAAGCTGTGACTTTATAAGCAGGGTAATAGAAGCATTTGCATTTCCTGAAAAGATTACAAGATCAATTAGGAGGATATAAGAGGGACCAGATGCAAACATTAAAGTAGGTGGGGTCCTCTCTGATAATTTCTGCCTGAACAGAGGAACCAGGCAGGGGCATCCCCTTTCCCCTTTGTTATTTGCATTATATTAAGAACCCTTGCCAAAGAAAATAAGGGACTCAGAAATTCAAGAAAATAATTGGTATGGTAAAGAAAAGCTGGCTGTATTTGCAGATGATATTATTTTATACCTGAAAAAGCAAGAAGGAGACATTGCAGTGTTGTGGAACATTTTGGGATGGTTTATTTCCTGGATACAAAATTAATGACGCTAAAACAAAGGCAATAGCAGTAAATTATTTACCCACATACAAACTGGTTCAGCAATATCCATACCTATGGGGACATGATAAAATGAAACATTTAGGAGTATGGATTAAAAATGATTCTGGTGTGGCAGCTAAGGATATGTGCGAAGAAACGAAACAAAAGATAATACAAAAATTAAGAAAATGGAAGCTTTGTTATATGGATATGGATAGTAAGATAGAAACAGTTAAATGTTTTTAGTCCCATTAGTCTTATACACAGCTCAGGCATATTTTTATCAGCCAGAGGAGAAGTTGTGGATAGCAATTAGTAAAGAGCTGAAGGACATTATCTGGGAGGGGAAGATGGATAAGTTGATTCTTCCAGTAGAAAAGGGCACACTAGGATTACCCGATTTGAAAGGGTATTTCAGAGCTACACAGTTAAGGGTCTTATACATAGCACAAGCAGAAAACTATAATTCAAAGTGGAAAGGGGTGATGATAAAACATGGGTGAAGCTCAAGAAACAAGGAGAGACTCAGATTTTGAATGTAGGCCTTTAAGGAGAATAATAATAATCATACAGAATATTTTATATATAAACTAGCAGAAAGTATCCTAAGAACTAAGCCAACATGGAAATGGAGAAGGGAGATTCTGCCGAAAAGGATGACTGCAATTAGGGATATAGACAATATGCAAGAGGGGGCTAGAATTTATTGGAGAAAATTGATAAAGGTATTGGGAGAAATAACTAGAGAGGGAAAGATGATAAATGGGGAAGATGCTAAGAATTTATTTGGACTGCAGGTTAGAGATTGTGTTCCCTATAAAGGATTGATATCTGAGTAAAGGCAAAGAGAAAGAAGTAGGGGGTCCTAAATGAAAGACTAGCACTGGTAGAGTTTTTAGTAGAATCTAGAACATAATTCACCATTAAAAAAGGAATAATTAGAAGAGCATATAAAATATTGCACGATATCTATAAGAATCAACCAGAGGAGGTTAGGAAGGATTGGGAAGAGAGAGACTGGATAACAGTTCACAAAGAAACAATGGGAGGATATATGTATGTCTCACAAATATGTAACAAAATCTAGAAGATTTAGGATTTTTGCGGGGAAATGTTTACATAGATATTTTTGTACCACAAGCAGACCAAAGAATTTTCCCTCTCATAGACAGGAAATGTTGGAGGTGTGACAGGAAAGAAAGAGATAATTGGGAACATATTTTCTGGGAGTGTGGTGAGTTGGCAGACTTTAAGGATTCCCTGTGAGGATGCTCTGTTGGAGATGCTGGGTGGGCAGATTGGAGTGATGAGGAATATGATTTTTCTGAGCTATGATACAGAATCGGAATTGCCTAGATATGGTAAGGCCTTGCTGTGTCTAATTATGGTGGCAGCCAAAAAAGCAATTACTAGAAAATGGAAATCAAAATCTAAACCAACTATATTAGAAGTAGTGAATATAGTAACAGAGATAAAACAACTGGAACTGAGATCTTTAGAAAAGGCTAGGAGGAAAATACACAGGAAGAAAGGTGGTTGTGGGAACAATACATACAGGGGAGGAATGAAGTTTAAAAGAAGGCAGGACTTAAATGAGCTATGTAATGTTTGACTGAAAATTATTGGGTAGATTATAAATGATGTATAATGTTTGCAACTGTGAGTGTGTCAGTATGGTTTGTGATGTAAAATGCTTGCAACTAGGATTGTTTTGGAGTGGATTGTTTTCATTTATATAAATGTATGATTGCCTATGTCGATAGTGATGGTTTAATAAAGATGTTTCTTGTTAAGAAAAAAGGGTAGGAATTGAATAATTTATATAATGTTGCTTAGGTTATATGATATACAGCAATATATGTGAAGTATAATGTTTGTAAATGTGAACTTGTTAATACAATTTGATTGCTTTTATGTAAATGTAAATGTGCCTGTATCACAAGTGATAATTCAAAAAGGGTGTTTAAAAAAAAGATAACCTCACAGGTTAAAGACATGACAAGGCCTTCTACAGCTATGTCCAAAACCTCAAAGGCAGCACATATTAGTGTGCTGAACTAGTGGTCAATGGTGCCCACCTTCACTGAGGACAGAACATATTGAATTTGCTAGCTGACAAAATCAGCTCAAACTTTACTTCCCACTCCACCCCATCTCTCTCTTTGAAATACCTGCTAGCATAACCCCCCCCCCCAAGGAGTAACAGGAGCAGGTCCTGGTGGCACTTGCTAAGGCCAAAAACACAGTTTGAATGGGCCCTAACAATATCCTGGGATGCCTCCTAAATAACTGGAACATGACCTATCAGGACCACTTGACTAACTTTTCAAGTATAGCCTCAAACAGGCTTTCTACCCTGAGAATGGAGGACAGCAAGATTTATCCCACTTCACAAAGGTGGACAGTCAACTGACTCCAGAATCTACAGACATATTACTCTGACTAGTGTAATATGCAAAGCCACAGAATGAATTAGCATTGAAATAATCAAAAAGACATAGGCAACCTGCAGACACTAGACCCAACCCAGTTTGGCATTGTCAAGGGAAGATCATGTCTAGTAAACCTGGTAGACTTCTTTGAGGAGGTCACCAATGCAATGGATGAGGGGAAAACCAGTGCATACCACCTATCTGGACCTGGATAAAGTGCTTGATGCAATACCCAACTCGGGTATAGGTGACAAACTCACTGAACTGTACATAAGCCCCTGCATATCTTGCTGGATTGACTCAAAGACAGGACCCAGGAAGTCAGGATTGGTGATACCACCTCCACTAAGAGATCGATCACAAGTTGGGTATCTCAGGGCATTGTGCTGGGACTGCTTCTATTTGGCATCTGATTCTTGGAGTTAGAGGGTAACGTCAAGGGCCTTTGGTTGACCAGATTCACAGATGACTACAAATTGGGAGCTATCATAGATTCCTTCCATGACACAACCATCTTACAGGAGGCTCTAGCACAGACAAATGACTGGTGTCAAAGTCATGGAATAAAACTCAATGCCAGTAAATGAATTATAGTGCCTTTTGGGGAATCTACCACCTAGTCTAATAACTCCATCGATAAGACACCTCCTAAGAGTTGACCCAGTATTCAGGGATCTGGGAACATATGTAACTTTCACCAAAATGTGGCCAAGGTAGTAAGAAAATCATTCTGTGTCATCTAACTTATAAGTAAGGTAACGGCATCCAGGTCCAAGGAAGTCATAGTTCCACATTATTTGGTCTTTATCAGACACATCATTGTGTATAATTCCCCTTCATCATGTACCTGACCAGGCATTTGGAACAGTTGGATCGCCCCCAAAAGTTCCTTATCAGGAAGTACAGAGTACCTTAAATCCTTATCTCTATACTCTAGCTTTTACAGGTTACTGACAGACAATCTATGCCTAGCTTACAAGGGATCCTCAGATGCAGCTGTAATGGACCTTTTGCACATTTGCAAAATAACCAGCGTCAAAAACAAGCAATCCAAAGATTTAATTTTGCCAGTGACATTAATAAGACATGCTCGTGAAACAAATATGCATCTCAGAGGATCCTCATCCATTTGAAGCAGAGTCCACCTCTAACTCTGTTTAAGTGTAACCTTGACTAGTAGGTAGGAAATTAGAGCTTCACCCCTGGGTCCAGCCCCCATATCTCTGATAGACAGATGCAGGCAGTACTGGCAATACTAACATACCCCTACTCCCCCACATAACCTTTAGAAACTTCCTAATATACACCTTACTAATAAATGCCCATGATACATAGTAACACAGTTGGGTTGGATTGCATGGCTAGACTTTTAAAGGCCCTGGTGTTCGTTAGCCTAATATATAACAATCAGCCTATGAACATATGAACTATCCAAACTTAACACATCCCAGAATCCCTTACACCATCACTATCACCAAGAAGCATGTTCTGAAAGTGCTACTGAAGACCAAAAATACTTCTTCCATGGTACACGAGAACAAACCTAGATGTTTAATAAATAGTGTCAAACATGTCCTCACTGATTGTTTAACCTAAGTTTAGCCACGGGATTTGTTCCTGAGTTATAGAATACTGCAGTGGTGATGCCCTTGCACAAGGTAACCATACCACAGACTCAGGTAATTATAGACTTATCAGCCTTACAAGCCTAGTTTGCAAAGCGATGAAGCTTTTCATAAATGACCTCATCAATTGCAATATCAAAAATCCCTTTAGTCCAGACCCTCAATAGTTCAGCTTTGTCAAAGTGAGATCCTGTCTATTAAATCTACTTAACATCTTTAAGAGGGTTACACATACTGTTAACAGTAATCACGTTCACACAGTGTATCTTGACCTAGCTAAAGCGTTTGACATTTTACCCCATGTGCACTTTGTGATTAAGCTAAATACTTTAAATATAGATCCTTATATGGTAAGATGGATAGCAGACTGGCTAAAAGAACTCTTAAAGTTTGTGTGGCAGGTGTCTCACCTGAAAGAAAGAAGGTAACTAGTAGAGTTTCCTAAGGCTCTGTACTGGGATCCAACCTTTTGGCATTTATTTCTATAATCTCCAAACTGAAAACCAGCGGCTCTGGTTGACTGAGTTTGCAGATAACTACAAATTGGGTGTTATTGTCAAGAATTCCTCTGACACTGGTACCCTTTAAAAAAAATTCATCTCAGTTAATACATTGTGTACTGAAACATGGGCTAAAATTTTCTGCAAAAAGTGTAGTATTGTTTCATTTGGCAAATAAATCCTTCTCTCAACATTTAGTATAGACAATATTTCACTACAAAATGAAAATGTAGTTGGGGACCTGGAGACCTGAGTTGACAATTCCCTCCTTCGATCATCATGTGACAACTGTAGTCATGATATCCTCCTACTTAGCACAACTAATAACCAATATCATCCAGATCTAAAGATGTAATAGTTTCCTTATATTCAGCACTGATTAAACCAGTTTTTGATTACAATGGTACCTTGTGGGCATACTTCACTTAACACATCAGACAACTAACAAGTTCAAGAGGTTCCTAACAGACAATTTTAAGCTTAAAGACACTGCGTTACCAAAACTCAGTGTCTTGTAGACTCTTGAGAGGTGATCTGTAACTCACCTAACATGCCATTAGAAATTATGTTTTCATTGATCTCCTATATCTTTGCAAGTCTAATAAATTACAGACATGATAATCAGAAGCCTAAATTTTCATCAGCAGATACATACAGCATGATGGAGGGATAGATTTGTTATGTAGCATCTCCCTCATCTCTGGAATAAGCTGCTCCTGCAGGTGTACCATTGTGATGCATTATCATCCTTCAAACAGAACCATGATTACTGGACAGACGCATTCAGATTTACCCTGGGACTAACTGACCTAGATGTCCTTGAGAAAGGGGGTATAGCCTGAGGGTTGATATTTTCAAGGCATTGATAATTGTGAGACTAAATTGCCTTGAAACTCCTATAAGTCTTATGAAAAACTTGCTTGACCAAATGCTATGGATAGCACGTAGCTTGAAATAATGTACACAACTCTTCATATGTTTCCAAAAATATAAGTTTATCTGAGATTAGGTGTAAACATTGAGCTAACTGTCCTTTCAAAACATTTACTTCAATATGTATGGGCTGCATACTACAGTATAATAAATATTTATTGCCACTGACTTCTTTACCTTATGTTTTTGTTAGCAGTTTAAAACAACTGTAATTCTTGTAAACAGTAATGTCTAGGAAGTTCAAACTATATACATGACAAATTTTGTCAAAATAAAGAACTTCACTAGATGCATTTAAGTACTCTGAAAATTCCTGTAACAAATCTATGACACTGTTCTACACATCAACATAATACTCATAGAAACATTATTTAAAGAAAACCTGGAGTTATTGATATGTTGTTCCTCTCAGAGTGCCAGTACTACATTACCAAAACAGGAGACCATAGTGATACCCCGGACAACTCTACCAATCTAATGGCAAACCTTTCCAGAAAGCATAAAAAATTGTTAGCATCATCTCAAGTATAGAATATAAATTATCAACTTGGGCAGCTAACAACTGACCAAAACAAAAGATGTACATTGTAAACTATTCACTCCTCCACCATGGGAAAGCAAGGTGTGAAGAGATGCAATGTGCAATGTCAGCGAAAAAAGGTCTCTTTCACTAACAGTGAAACTGACTCTGTTAGTGAAAGAGACTGACAGAGAAACAGATTTACTGACATTAGACAGTGAAAGAGCCTCCTTGTCAGTTGGTACATTCTAATTTTATCAATAAAATATCTAATATATTTTAATAAATACATAAATATAGGATGTTATTAACTGCAAACTTACTTGTCTGCTATAAAAAGCTTGCCAGGGGCTCTTCTTCAGGATCCTTTAACTTGTGATGATGCACCCTGATCACTTGATGTAAGGGTACGCTGGTGAGAGGCAATCCTTAATTTGTTAACTATTGGTGGCAGTGGCCCAGATGAAGAAGTCTGGAAACAAGCCTTTGTCCAAAATCTGTAAAAGAACCTATCCAGTATATCTACAAAATAACTTAGAGAGTTGCCTAGCAGTCATTGCTTCCCCTAAGGTTAAGGCTTGCAGGCAAAACATAATTATACAAAATATTGCTTTATGATTAATTTTTTTATTTATTGATCGATCGATCATTTGAACTGCATCTTCATTGTTTCTCAAGAAAAGTTTTAAAATTTGAATTCACCTTGAGGAGATATTTGGCTTGGGATCAATGAAGGCTGGGGCTTACAGCTACAGCCTGTGCGCAAGAACTGCTACGGCATTATAACAAACAGCTAAAGTTAGCAGCTGACTGTTGCATTGTATAATGATTTTGTTTTGAAGAAAATATGTGATTTGTTTAATAGCATGGTTCCTGTTACATTACTTAGAAAGACGGGGAGACCTCCAGCTTTTCCTATCTTCTTATATTTCTAACTGTTCCTTTTCTATAAAGCTGGCCAATGTTGTTAAAGCTATTATTGGTCCCTGAAAATGTTTATCTTGGGGGGGTGAAAACAAACAAACAATTTTAATAGCTGGCCATTTCTTACTGTATTCAGTTGTATATTTGCAGTTAGGCACAGGCTAGGGGCATATTGCGATAATTTACTGTTTCTTTACATTTAGCTAATAGACTACAACAGCCACAGCAAATATAACTGTTGTTTATAGTACAGCAAACTTTTTTAAATAAAACTCTTTTTCCTTTTCTTTTATATTCTAGAACTCAAGAGGGGATTGATCTCAACCAACACCTCTGTCACAGCTAGTCCCCTGACCCCATTAAGTATTCCTTGTATCAAAGAAATAATAGTAATATTAGTAATGATACTACTGTTTATCAAATTGTACTGCATATGTTGATTAAAATATTATATTATACTACACAATATCTTATTTTTTCTATACTGTTATATAAATTATAATATTATTATTAATATTAACATAAGTTTGTTTGTGTCTTTCGGCTTTTCCCGGTTAGGGGTTGCCACAGCGGAACTCCGGTCCGCTAATGATTGGCAGTAGATTTTTACGTGCTGGCTTGCCGGGCCTAACGCACAACCTTCAACGAATGAATGCCCGTTCACACATGTCACCACACAGAAGACGCTCTGAGAATCGAACGGGCAACGTCTAACTGTGAGGCGACAACGCTACCGCAGCACCACCACCGTGTCTAAAATAATTTAACAGCTATTGCATTCTGCTACTTATGACTTCTTTTTCTCATTTTTGTCTCTCTCTCTGTAGATCCAGAAGAGCCTGGGGCACCTCAGTTGCAGTCATCCACTTCAGCCAGGGAGAGACCCCACCAACAGCTCATCACAAGTCTGCTTTGTAAATTAGGACTGGTGACTCCTTCCCTCCGGATAGTGAAGTAGCCTACACTAGGAGCAGCTCCAGCTGCAGAATATGGTGAAGGCTGCAGTTGAGAAGGTTGTGGAGGGGCAGTGGGGCCCTTACCAAAGTCTATCAGAGTGGGTGCAAGACTTGCTGCCCAGGCAGGCTTCAAGCACCAAGCCACCTTAGGTAGCTACCCTCTCAGCAATGGGGGTCTGCCCACCCAGACTCCCTTTAGTAGGGCTCTGAATGAGAATCTCTGGACCATGATGATAGCTGTGGTAGTGTAGTGCCCCCATCCTCCGTCATCTGGGCACCCACCCTTTTGTGTCAAACCCACCTCTTGTGCATTTCCATAACTCCTCACCATCACCCTTTGTCCAAACTCTGTTCATTTTCCCTTCCATTTCTGAATGCCTCTCTGTCTGTCTCATCATTTTATTTTTGTTATTTTCAATACCCTTATCTCTTCCCTACCCATCATTCCCTTCCTTACTACCCTTAAACCTTCCCTATCTTTTCCTATATAATTGAGAAAATGGGGGTTCTGTCCCTACCAAAAACCTCCAGTACAATGTTGTTATGTCATTCTACTGTATTCCCTTGTCTGCTTTCTCTCTCCCTTTTTCCAACATTCCTATCCACTCTCTGTTCTAATAAAAGCAATAAACAGGTGTTCATTAATGAACATATGCACAATAAGGCTTCTGACAAAGTGGTTTTAAACTGGCAGACAGTATCACTGAAGTTTGGTTATGCACATGTTCTTACTATCAAGTCTTGTGATATTAGTGCATAGTGACACTTACTGACAAAGTACAGAAACATATGAACTTAAGACCGAGGTGGAAAGGTTCTCAGCCCCCATGCTAAAGGACAACGCTGTCCAAGCTGCTGAATCCCTTACAAAGGCACTCTATGAGAACCTGCAAGAATGCATGGATCGTGCTATCCCAAGCAAAACCAAGACTCACTCCTCCAAGAAAAGGAAACCAGTCTGGTGGACCCCTGCCATAAACAAGCTATATAATAGAAGGAGGAAACTAGTACAGAAAAGAGTAAAATCCCAAGAAGGAAAGACATCCCTGATCAGTATCAGCAAGAAACTATGATTCCTCATAAAATCATCCAAGGCTAGCTTTGAAAGAAAAATTGCCAAGGACTCCAAAGATAACCACAAAGCGTTTTTTAGCTATGTCAGGAACCTAAGTAGAAACTCTCAGATCTGCTCTGAGTTAGTGCAGAATGGCACAAAATACACTGAACCGACTGATATTGCCAACATTCTGGCAGACAGGTTTAGTGCAAACTTCACCCCCCTCTCACCCCTAAAGGGCCCATGAAAATACCAGAAGAATGTAGTGCCCTGGCAATCACTGACACACAGGTTAAAACAGCCCTATCCAAAGCCAAAAACACAGCTTCAATGGGACCGGATGGTGTCCCAGGCTGTCTTATACAAACTCCAAAATGAACTAACCCCTCACCTAAACATGCTGTTCAAACTCAGCCTCTCTACAGGCTACATACCCATAGAGTGGTGCACAGCAACAGTTATCCTGCTCCACAAAGGTGGAGCCACAACGGACCCCGGGAACTATCTCCGTATAAGCCTGACTAGCCTGGTCTGCAAGGCTATGGAGCACATCATCATGGAACTCATTAACATTGGGAACCTCCAAACATTGGACCCTACCCAGTATGGCTTTGTTAATGGCAGATCATGCCTCCTAACCCTGGTGGACTTCTTTGAGACAGCTACCCAGGCTTTAGACGAGGGAAAGGAGGTCCACACAGCCTACCTGGACCTCACAAAGGCTTTTGACACCATTCCCCATTCTGGTAATATAGATAAGCTCACCAGCCTGAACATAAACTCCTATGTCATGAGATGGGTTGCCAACTGGCTCACGGATAGAACCCACATGGTGAGAGTTGCAGGGTCTAGGTATGACTCTAAACTAGTTACAAGTGGCGTCCCCCAGGGCTCAGTCCTGGGACCCCTCCTGTTTGGTATATACTTCTCAGAGGTACAGGCAACCACAGCAGGGCTACAGCTGACCAAGTTCGCAGACGACTGCAAACTGGGGGCCATAATTGACTCTCCAGCTGATACAGACATCCTCCAGAAGGGTCTCACTGAGATGGATACATAGTGTCAAAATCATGGCCTCAAGCTAAATGCCAAAAAGTGCATAGTCATCCCCTTTGCAAAAAACAAAGTACCTGCAAACTACCACATACGTGGTAGTCCCCTAAATACAGAAAATGTAATAAGGGATCCTTGGACCCAAGAAGATAGTAATCTCTCCTTTGATAACCATATTGCCAAGGTGGTTGGAAAATCCTTCTATGTGGCCCACCTAATCACAAAAGGGTTTGCATCTAGAACAAAAGAGGTTATTGTGCCCCTCTACTCATCACTCATCAGACCAATCATAGAGTACAACTCCCCATTTGGGATGTACCTTACAAGACACCTGCAACACTGCAACAGCTGGAAAGACCACAGAAGTACCTCACCAAGAGGATTACTGGCCTCAAACAGATGCCCTATGCAGCCCGACTGAAGAAATTCCAGCTGTACTCGGTTGCATACCACTTACTCAGAGGTGATCTCTGCCTGACATACAAGACCATGTCCAACCCAGAATTGATGGACATGCTCCACCTAAAAAAAAACAAATCCCCAAGAGCCACATGCTCTAGGGATCTAAACCTCACCACAATGATAAATAGGACATGCTGGAGGTATAGATCCCTGTCCCAGAGACTCTCCATGCTTTGGAACAGGATTCCAATCTACATTAGGCAGAGCCCCTCACTAACACTCTTCAAGAGAAACCTTGACGAGTGGATGGGAAACAGAAAATGTACCCCGGGGATCACTGCAGTGGCTCTGCTGGACAGAGGCACAGTTAACTAATGGCTCTGCTGGACAGAGGCACAGGGAACTAATCTAAGGGGGCGGCGAAAGCCAACACATTCTGGCTAGGCTTACAGATGCCCTTGGGCAGATAGCCTAGCACTTACCTATGAACCTATGAACCTAAGAAACCCCAAAAATGTATGAAGATAGGCATCAGTTATACATACGTGCAAAAGATATACATCTATGCAAATATTCCTGCATACTTTTTACCCAAATTTGCATACTTCCATCTCTGCAAAGTTTACCTGCCCAGTTCTTTTCCAGCTTTACATATGTGAAAACCAGTTCTGTTGGTTTGCACTTTGTACTTTTCATACTGATAAAGTGGCACTTTTCAAATATTTGCCTTGCACATTTGTGTGGTTCAGGACTAGAAATACTGCTATATATTTCATTCTAGACTAAACAATGCATCAGAAGTGCGGAAAGCTTTCTTTTTAGAGTATGCTGCACAGATGGAAGAAAGTCAAGGCAATGATTTTAGGGATGTGTGAAACTGCTGGAAATGATTGCACGTCATAGCATTTACATTAAAAGATTACCATTAAACAGCATGCAGATAATGATATGTTTTGTAAGATGTATTTTTTAGACATATATTTTTCCAGTGAAAGCTCTATGAAGATAAGAAAACTATAACTAGCTTTACACACTTAGAGTGAATAACATGTTTCTCAAGACTAATATAAGTGGGGGACTGTTATGTGATTGGACTACACTTTGGCCATGTTTCTATGTTATACATACAGTTATAAGACTACTGATGCATTTTAGCAAAGAATATCTATTATTTTTATGTCACTTAAGTTATTTACCTCCTATGATAATTAATGTGTACAATCAAAATGATAGATGAGATGTTTAGACGGTTATCATAGATTCTTGAACATTAGGATGTAAGCAGCAAAAACAGCTCTAGACAAAGTAGTTGAATTGCCTATTGTGACTTTTTGCAGAATCTTGAGACATTAGACCCAAGCAGAACACCTCTATGAATTATCGATTATAGCTTGTGCAGATTGTCTGTGTTTGGTGGGAGAGAAGGGATAATAAAAAAAACATATATTATGTTTTATGACATACTTTACAACCTAATATTTGTCCACCCCTACACCATGACACGTATGTTCCCCAAATGTTTTTAAACCCCTACTAGGACTGAGAGGGCATGTGTAGTATGATGAAAGCTGTCGAGTATTATTCAATGGATTATATGTTGCTTACAAGTTGGTGAAATGGCAGATATTAAAGGAGGTATCATGTTAACGAAATGGGTCCACAGTTTACAATACACAAGGTGCATTATACAAATGGGGAAGATAAATCAGGTCATTGATCAGATAAACTATGTAGAAGGCTGCGTTGACATTTTAGGTACCCTTTTTTTTTGAGAGCTGTGTCCTTCCCTGTAGTGAGCTTCTGGGGTATGCTACAGCTGTCTTTTTGCAGGTATTAGAGGCCTACAGCCTAACAAGAACACCATGATCCTATGGCATTTAAAAAATGCAGGAGAATATTTATAGGAAAAACAACATAATTGTGGAAAGAGAGACAACAGAACAGAATCGTGTAACAAAATTAGTTCTAATTATCACACACACCTCACCTATGTAAATAAAATTATGAACATACTTATCCCATTTGGTGCTGCAAAGTGCAGAAAGTTTAAGATTTTTGCTTGAAAGTGTTTACATAGGTGTTTTTATACTGCAAGCAGACTTCAAAGAAACTTTCCTCAGGCAGATGCTAAATACTGGAGGTATGACGGTGTAGAAAGATGTAACTGGGAACACTTTTTTGGGAGTACAGATGTTGACAGCTTTAAAATTCCTTACAGAGTCATGTGTCAGAAATATTGAGTGAGCGATTGGCTGTAACTACTAAGGAAATTATTATTCTGAGCTGGTGCATTGGATCTGAATTGCTTAGAGATAGTAAGGCCTTAGTAAGCTTAATTCTGTTGTCTGCCAAAGACAATTACTATAAAATGGAAATTAAAATCTAAACTAACTGTATTTGAAGTACTGAATATTATAAAAGAGACAAAAGAACTGGAAATGGGATATTTAGAAAAGGGAAGAGCAAGTTACATAGAAGTAAAGGGAAACTGCAGGAACAATACATGCAGAATAATGTTCATGAGGAAGAGGAATGAGGTTTAAGAGATGGCAGGAATTGATCAATTTATGTAATAGTGAAGTGAATGACAGAAAGAAAATATATACGTAATTTATAATATATGATAAAATTTTAATATTGTTTGTTTTCTTTTCTCTTGATGTATGTGTGCCTATGTCTTAAGTGAAAATTTAATAAAGGTGTTAAAAAAATCATCCCATTTGGAATTTGTACAGTACTGACCCCCACCTACTAGTCCACATTTACCACAGGGCATTAAACAGCAATTCCTCTAAGAAGGGTTTTCATCTCCCCCACATAATGCCCACAGGAAACTATGTCTTCAGTGAATCTGTAAATTCACTCACCTCCCCTTCTGCCCAAATAAACCTTCCAGTATTTACTAGGACCCTTCAGGTCTCTAGCAGCTTAAAATATATGACCTCATCTCCTCAATTAAACACTGCTCCACCAGGTATATTGTTAAACGTTTGTTCATTGATAGGGAATCTATGGTGTGAAGGCTGTCCTAGATGATTCCTCAAACACTAACAGACATCAACCTGCAAGCATTCCCACTCAGGTTCATAATAAAAAATCATACCCCGTTTGTATTTGTCCCCCAAAACAATTTTAACAGCTTTAAACTTTGAGGACAATTTGTGTTCCCACTCCTCCTGATCCCTGTAAGACAATCAGCAAGTAAATTGCAATAACTATGCATCAGTGCATCACTCAGCTTTCATCTGCTTTCCATCTCCTGATTTGTCCCAAATAACAAAGTAACCTAATTAAAAGAAATAGATTATAGTGTACCATATTCATCCTTTCCCTCCTTAACATCCCTAGACACCCCCCCATTTTATTTGATTCCCTTTTCCCAAATCACAGACATTATTTAATTTTCTAACTTCCAAAAACTCAGGCAAAAATCGATCAATCAATAAGTAAGGAAGTAATAATTTTGCCAAAATATGCCCCTAAATCCAGCAATTAAACTTTAATCAAATGCATTTTTATAAAACTTAGAACTAAGATATGCTAAATCTGAAACATCTTTCATCTTATCCAACATCCTAACTCCTTTTATAAACTACAATGTTCTAACAATTGACCTCAACAACCTAAAACAATAAAACATGAATGGAATACCTTCTAATACCAAGTCCCTATCACACCCACTGCATTTCTGTTTACCAGAAACCCCAAATAACTTCAATTCTCCTCTACCACTCTCATATAGTTTTTATGTGATTCTGTCTTTTAAAACTAAGAATAATATGACCAACTTAAGACAGAGTTGCTGGAAATGATATCCCATTTGTAGTCCTGATCATTCAACCAACTAGCTTCTTTATTTTCATTATCACCCAGTTAATACACAACCAAAACAACACAGGGCTGAGGGCACAGTCTTTGGTCACTACCTCCCGTCCCGATCTCCCTTCCTATATGACCAGTAACCATGGGTTTAAGCCTTAAATTATGATTGACATCCATCTTATTTCCACACTATAATTCACCTAACCATGGCAATTTAAAACTGAAGAGAAAAAATATTATTATAAATGAATATATAATTATAATTTTGCCAAATGTCTTAGGTATGTTCTAGCACCAAATTCCTCCTTTACATCTATGTTATTTGTATTTTCTGTAAACAACTTGACCTACCACAACATGTTCTTACTATCCCTCTTTGTAACTAGATGCCCTACATCAAATTCTCTACCTCCTGCTCATCCTCTTCCTCAGGCCATATCCCTAGCCAATTAACTTATTCAAGCCTATAGTGCTTTTTGGTATATCTTCAGTTCACACATATCACTTCTTCAGGTGTCCAAACCTTTTTTGGGTCTGGCTTCTTTAACGAAGTGACTTACCAACTAAGAATAAGCAGTATTAGAAAGTGATTGTTAATCTAAGATGTCTTGCAGGAGAGAAATGAATCACTGTTTTTGACTTATTATTCATATTTTCATATTCATGTTCATCATTTCATATCTGAGAGCCTTACATGATATTGAGGGGTAGAGTGTGATATGTCATGATAGGAGACAGGAAAATTCATTGTCAGTGTCATTTTATATCACACTGTACTTGAGGTACTGCTAGTTGATTGTTAGTAATTATGAAAATAAATAATATTTCCAGATGTACTTAATACTTCAAAAACAAGTGACTTATAAACTGTCTTGTAACAGACATCAGGTGAAACCTTACATGTTGTTGAATAAAACTATCTTTGAAATTTGCACTGTAAGTTGCACATCTTGAGCAATATCTAGTGTTATTTATATGTTGATAATTATACAAGTAAGCATATGTTTTATATTTCTGTAAATATCTCAGTAAGCATGCCCTAATAGAGGGATTTGTTGTTATCATATGAAAGTTTATGTCTGCCTTACAAAAATGTTCTAAAAATGTATGTCTAGGTTGTACAGTTTCCAAGATATAACAATTTGTTTGTGAAAGTATAGCAAGCAATATTATTTTGGGTTTCTGTGCATTATAACATATTATATTATTTATGGAAAGGCTATGACTGCACAAAGTATTATCACTGTAAAATATACTTTTTATTGATAACATTGCTATTTGTACAGTTTTAGCAGCTTTTATTGCTCACAAAATATTTATATTTGTCTATCTTATGCTTTATAAGTTTATTTTTCAGAAAATGCTGTGGAATGCAAGATACGTACTGGCTGCTAGAGGTGTGACATCCCACATTACATGGGTGTTAATGAATTAATTTTAACTTGTAACACCTTGATAAAACTTTTAAAACTATTATTCAAAAAAGGAAATCAGTCTCGTGTTTTCCTGAGCCTCTGTATAGGAATTTTATTACACCCATACAAACATGTTTCATCCCATTCCAAAAGTAAATCACTCATTTAAAACTACTACAAACAAGCTGTTAGTGCTGTAAGCTGCTATAACAACTATATATTACATCCCTTTCCATGAAGTACTATCCTATAACAACTTGTGTGCCAGTCATAGTAAAGTCTTTACCCATAAAAGCCTGCCATCCTTATTCATAATTCCCCTGAGAGACTGTTGCTCCTTTTCAATCATTCCATTTTACTTAATTTTGTGATTTTTTTCCCCCGTAACACAAGCCTACCAGTACAGTCAGCAGCTTCCCCAATACTTTCTCATTTTTACTTTAATACTAAGGAAAATTTCTTTAGCAGCATGTACTCTAATCTCGCATTGATGATTCATTCCACCAGGAGACATATTAATAAGGTGCTTATACATCTCTATTTCCTCTCTCCCTTTAAAGATACAACCCTCTGCTTATATTCGTTAAGAAAATTCACCTTCAGAGCGACTGATTGTTCAACTCAAGAATCATACAACAGCTTAAAATCAACATAATCTCTGATATTTCTTCGCACCAGTACTTTCCAATATGATTTTATCTACCTGAACAAACTGTTCAAATCTCTAGTCTTATCTCTTACCTCTTCTAGTACTATCAACAATGTCCTATAATAAGGGGAAAATGTTGCTATCAGCTTGCTACTAAAAATAGTACAGATTGAATTACAAGACACACAGTCTGTATCCTAGTCAGTAGAAGTCTGTAATGTACATGACCCCTCACTATTCAAGAAGATAAGATTATTGTCTTCCAAGATTTCTTTTCCTAGCGTTAATAAAGACCCAGCCCCTTACTCTTCCTATTGTTGTCACTGCACACAAATCAGACATCTTCTAAATTGTATGTTAGCAACTCCTATGGCCATTCAAAAGTAACTTAAGCATAAGATGGGAGAAGTCATTAAAAGTAACTTAAGCATAATAAACTATAATCCTGAAAATGATCATTCATTCCCTCAAAGTCACCAACATCTGTCCTGCTCAGAAAAACACCTGTACGCAAGCTCCATTTGCATGCAGGAATAAAGCCCTTACTTTGACAAGTGAAACTGAAGTCTAGTTAACAGCTCAAGCTTCTGCTAGGGCTGGCATAGGGGGAGAGATTAATGTGGAGGCATAACCTGATCACCTGTTCTTGGACAGAGGGCTGGGAAGCATGTGTCATGAGCACACTCCCTTGGAAGAATATTTGCTGAAGACGGGGGATCATATGGAGGTGCTATCTATAAGGGGAGGGGGGTTAGGGATATGATCGGATCACATGTGGAGGCATGGATGTCAGTCATAGACCTACTGCATGTCAATCCCTTGGACTCTACAGGGCATGTACAGGGAATGAAGAGACCAAAATACATCAAGCCTAACATTTGCAAGTAGATGTGTTGAATCTTAAGTTTACTCCACTCCCATAACAAAGGCATCATCGTCAGCTAAGAAACCCAGCTGAGCACCTTGACCTGAAGGGTTTAAACTTATTACATTAAACCAGTAACACTAATGGACTGCTGATGCAGAAGCCAACAACCACAAATAAATCAGTAACTTACAGAATAAAATGCATGCATTTAACCATCAGTCAGAGCTTTATACTGTATTTAATTCTCACATCCAAATACTCGTTGCCACACTCAGAAGCCACACATGTATCTCTCTTTGTCCTGCTTGACAGCAACCTAGTAAACTGAATAATACATATTTCAGGCTTTAATAACTTAACTCATGGATAGACAGCCTTATTCTAGCAGAGTATCAAAAATCATAAGTTTTAGTCTTGTAAGATGCTTAAGTGCCAGAAATTGTGGTGGGGGAGGTTGAGATATATAGGATCCATGCACATGTACTTTAAATAAATTTACATTTGCCTTTAATTACAGTCAATATAATGCTCAAGTTTTCAAGAAATCCTACTGGAGAAGTAAAACCGGAGTACAGTTATATTGCCAGCAATCAAGATGTGTCACTTTGCTGGTTACCATTGGAGTGGCAAGCAAAATGTGCTTGAGTGCAGCTGCTTGGCACCAGTGCTAGAGGTTGCATACCCCTGACCTAACCCATTCTGAATCATCTATTATCCCTAAACAGCTTTAATTCCATTGGCATTAAATGACAAAAATCTTAATTAAGTTCATAAACAGGACCTCATGCCCCTCCAAAGCTTCTTACTTTCTCTTCCACGTTCTAACCCACTCACAAATGGAATCACTCTTCTCACCCCTTTTAGAAGAATCAGCTTCACTATCTCTTATTCTCTTTCCATTTTAAAGCCTTGAATTAGTTAATAACTGTGGATACCATACCCTTCTAAACATGTGCCGTTAGATAAAAACATAGTTCTTTGTACACCAGTTTGTAATGCTTCAGGTCTCAACTTGTCTTTTCCAGAAACCCTTCCTTGAGGAGCACCTTCTCAACAATATTTGTTTCCTCTTTATCAGTTATATTTTCAATATGTCTGAATAACTCAGTGGACTTAGGTTCAGAACTCACAAAGCAGTCAATCCAGAAAACTCCCCCATGTATTTAACACATTTTAGCATAGACCCAGTACTTACAATAACATTACTTCTTAAAATCCACTGTAAAATGCCATATTTTCCCATAAATATTCATTTTGCTGAGCAACATTGTTAACTACACAACAGCAATTCTGCATCATTATAAAATGTGGTATATGCTGTGACGGCCACTCTTTACCCTGGGCCAGTAATCATGGAGCCTCAATCCTCACCACTGACACCGGTGAGAGAGGGTCACTAAAAACAGGAATGAACTTACACAGTATTTTAAATGCAGCTCTCTGCATCAAGCACAATTTCCCCCAAGAGCACACAGAGAAGCTTGTTGAGTCTAATTATGGTGGCTGCCAAAAAAGCAATTACTAGAAAATTTTATTTTATTTTATTTATTTATTTTACGTTTGTTGACCGGGATAGTCTGACTGAGCTGAAATAGCCCTTTTTCAGCAAAGGCATGGGAAGAAAAGCTCCACATATGTTTACATAAAGTTTAAACATAAACAATTAACAAAAAATATAAGCAATTAAAAAGCATAAGGATTATATACAATAAAAGAAAGTAAGTAAGCAACATGACAAAAACAACATTATTATATCTATTTAACAAGAAGTAAGGATTCATGATATTATTTACTGTTGCTATACTTTAGGTTTGTGTGAGGGAGGCGAGAGATGTGTGTTTTAATAGTAGTGTAAACAGTATGCCTTCCTTATAAGGATGCGAGGTGCTAGTAAGGAAGTGAAGGCAAGACAGAGCTAAGAGGTAAAAAAGAAGAGGAGAACAATGAAGCAAAAACAACATGGGGGCAGATGGAGGATTGTTTTAGGGATAGTGGTGTAAGATTATGGAGGGAGAGAACAGCGGCAGGACCAGTGACTTTTTAAGAATTCCTTAGTGGCTGCTTTGAACTTTTTTGGGTGATTGAGGGACCTGATTTCTAATGGCAACATGTTCTATGAGATGGTAGGATGGTAACTAAAGAGATTACATCCCTGTTTTGTCTTAGGTTTAAAGATTTGTATGAGGTTTTGGTCTGAGCTACGAAGTGATCTAGTGGGAGAGTATTGAGAGATGAGAGTAGATACGATGGGGCAATAGGAAGGCTGGTATAGAATGGAATGAATGATTTGAAGCTGAGAGAGGAGGAGCTGGTGAGGTAATTCTAGCCAATTTAAGTGTTTTAATGAGAGACAGTGATGGGATTTATATGTTTGCTGTGCTGTGAATCTGGCTACTTTGTTACAGGCTGATTCTAGTTTAGTAAGCAGAGAAGAGTTGAGATTTGTGAGGATTTGGGAGCTATACAATAGACTGGTTAGGAGGTAAGTATGAGAGAGAGTTACTTTTGCTTTGTTTGTTAGAAACCTTTTGCTTCTATATAGGAAGCCCAGTTTTAGATGAGTCTTATGTATACAGTTATTAACATGTAAGTCAAATTTGAGTTGATCATCTATAATCACACCTAAGTGTTTAGTGCTAGATTCCACTGTGATAGGAGTGTTACTGGGAGACAGACTACAGAAAGTAGGTTTAAGGCTGTTAAGATTTTTAGGTAAGAATAGAAGGAGTTCTTTTTTGTGTGTGTTCAGAATAAACTGGTTGTTAGATAGCCCAGTTTCCACTAAGTTGAATGATGCCTAAGTGGTAGAGATGAGTTCAGAGGGGTTGCCAGCTATGGTGATGACAGCAGAGTCATCTGCATATTGTACCAGTGATGACTGAGGGCAGGAAGTGTAGAGTAGGTTAGTGAAGATATTAAAAAGTAATTGGCCAAGAATGGAGCATTGAGGGACACCCATTTTAACTGGGGGGAGAGAGCAGTGAGCCATTTCACGGATTGTAAGCGGTCAGTGAGATAGTTAGAAAACCAGGCAACAGTAGAAGTGAAGTTAAGGTTAGTCAGTTTAGTCAATAGAAGTGAGTGACACAGTATTGAAGGCTTTTGAGAGGTCTAGGAAGAGGCAGGAGATGACTTTGGTTTTATCCCTGGCTAGAGAAATAGTATTGAGGAAGGATATGAGGTCAGTAGTAGTACTATGTTAAGGACGGAAGCCATGGTATGTAAGTGTAAGCAGGCTTTCCTGTAGTAGGTGTTGCATGACTTGCTTATGTATGCATTTTTCCAATACTTTAGAGAGAGGGGATAGGATTGCAATGGGCCTGAAGTTAGTAACTTCTGAGGAGTTGCCTCCTTTATGTATAGGTAGAGTGTAAAATTCTTTCTAGATAAAGATAGCGTGGTTTATCAAGATAGATACTGGGAGTGCAAGCGAGTTGGATGCTAATTGCAGGAAATATGAAGGAATATTATCTGCAGATGTGGAGCAAGGTTTTAGTTTAGAGAGTAAAGATTTAATGTAACTAGTGGGAACAGATCTGAGAGACAACTTATTAGAAGAATTTGAAGTAGAAGAGGGTTCAGAGAAGTTAGTAGTGCTGTTATTTATGAGGTTAGTCATGTTAGCAGTAGAGGGGTCCGTGGTAAACAATTTAGAAATGGATTCAACAAAGTAGTTGTCATAGATGGCAGCAGTTTCTTCAGGTGCCTTGTTAGGGCAGGGACTGGGTAAAGAAGGGTTCCAGGGATGCAGTATTTGGTTAATTGAGTTCCAGAATTTGTTGGGGTTTGATCTTTGCACTGTAGGAGGGTTAAAGTAGAATGCCATTTTATCTCTAATAATGTGTTTCTTTGTTAGATTTCTGAGTTCTTTGTACTTTTGTAAGTTGGTGGGAAGTTTAGTTTTCACCCATGTTTTCCACATCCTGTTTCTAGATTTCATTAGGGTGCAAGTAGCATTAGTTAGCCATGGAGATATTTTTGACTTTATATGGATTGTACGAAGAGGTGCGAGGCTGTTGAGAATATTAAGAAAGCTAGAGGTGAATGAGTGGACTGCTTCATCAAGGGGGAGTTGGGTTAGATTAGTCCAGTTTATTCTAGAGAGAATGGCTTTAAAGGTCTCAGGGCTGAAATTAGTTGTTTTGTGACAGGTTATGTATCTGTGTGGCCTGGTGAAGTGTGGAGTGAATCTAAGAACTTTTACTAGGGCATGGTTGCTTAGGGAGTTAGATAAGGTTTCAGAGTTATGGTATTTGCAGGGATCAAAAACTAGTATCCAGTCTAAAAGAGTTCTGGGGGTGCTTGAATTGTTAATATGGGTTGGTTCAGAGACGAGTTGTGTATACCCATGTAAGTTAATAGATGAGATAGTGGTGGGAGAGCAAAGGGTTAGCCAGTTGATATTTACATCCCAGAGGAGGATGGTTTAATTTGAGATATGTTGTGAGAGATATGACAGAATATTTTACAGTACAGGAATGTTGTCCCCTGGAGGAATGTAAATGCCTACTACAGTGATAGTAGTGAAGTTATTAAGTTTAAAGTTAGCTGTCAGAAGTTCAGTGGGAGGAAAGGATGGGATAGGTTTGTTAGAACAAGAAAGAGTGAGTTGGTTGGAGTAGAGTATGGCAACTCCACCACCTTTTTTCTTTTGGCGATCAAGGTGAATGACATTATATTCAGGAGGTAGTATTTGCTTGTCAAGGTGTTGAGGCTTCAGCCAGGTTTCTGTAAGGGAGATTATGTCTGGAGTATGGTAGACAATCCAGGCATGGAATTCATTTACTTTGTTTAATACACTTTTAATATTCATTGAGTAGAATGAGATATGTTTATTAGTGTGTGTATGGTGTGCTACTAAAGGGGTAGTAGCATTATTGGTAGGGGAATGAGGGTTGGGACCTGGATTGGGATGAATGTCACCTGATAGGACTAGGGTATGAGAACGAAAGAAAAATATATGTTTGTATAGGGAATAGAAGATGTATTTAGTTTTATCTTTGGGATTGCTAATATGGATGGAATTTTGATCTTGGGAAGAGCTATGCGCAGGAAAGATGGTTGAGCAGAAAGGAAAAGACTGCTGAGAAGGTGAGAAGATGTCTGCTGCAGTATTTGTAGGATATTTATGTACAGGAGTTAAGTGGGAGTTATAAGAGGTAAGACTGTAGAGGAGAAGTAAGGGAGGGAGAAGAAAAGAGTATGGAATGAGAAAGTCATTATTTGAGTGAAGGTAAAAGTATTATAGATAGGGGTGCTAGTGGAAGAGTAAAATTGTAGGTTATAGTTCTGGGGCTGTAAGAGGGTGAGTGGAGATTTGGAGTAGTCACCAGTGGGAGTTTTTAGTATTGGTAGAAGCAACAGGAGTAAAGGCTGAGTTTCTTCAGTGTTAGAGGGAGGAGTATGGGATCCTGCCGACGATAGGAAGGGGTGGGTCTTAAGGGATGGGCATGTCTAAGATGTTAGGTATAAAGGAAATAATTAGGGGGGTGGGTAGGGGAGCAGAGTGAGCCTGAGCATAACAAGGGTGAATGGAACAGGAAGAACCTGGCCACCAAATACTGTGTTCTACTATGGAAAGAAAAACAATCAGCGAGATACTGAGTGCTCTTGTTCAGTAAGCAGGTAGTAACACAGGTAGGTGAAAGAAAACTATAACCCCAGTGTAAGTTGCTAAAAGGGACCAAAACCAACTATAAGACAAATATTTCCCAGGATCTGTTGCCAAAGGGGAACAAAACCTAGAAATGCAATGCGACTGACTGTAATAGGGAAACTTGAAAATCGAAGTCTAGATCAACTTTATTAGAAGTAGTGAAGATACTAACAGAAATAAAACAACTGGAATTGGGATATTTAGAAAAGGGAAGGAGTAAACTACATAGGAAAAAATATGAATTGTGGGAACAATATATGCAGAGCAGGAATGAGGTTTAAGAGGTTTAAACTTCATTACTCTCATGCCTCTGAAGAGCGAATAATAGATCTGTGCCTAGGAGCTTTGTGTTTGTTTTTGAGCATTTACATGCTGGCAAAAATGGCCGCAGCCATTCTTACTTAGTTTTCCATCTATTACATTGATTTGTGGCTGTTGGCAAGGTCCCTAGCACTTGTAAAATACACTGGGATGCATATAGTAGCTGCACAATGCAATTCAGCCTCATTGATCTTGAAGACGCGGAACATTTAGTTACCCGTACACATAATTTTATTTTTGTAGTAGTTACGGTCTTATTGGTCTTACTGCAGTACAGACTTCTTATCTGGTGTTATGAATACTACTATGGTGCTATGGTGCCGAATCTTTGTCTAGGGTACAGATATTTCTTTTCTCTAATAGAATTGATCTTACTAAAGTACTGTATCTCTAAATCAGATGGTGCTTGTAACATAATCTTCTTCTTCTTTCGGCTTTTCCCTGTTAGGGGTCACCACAGCGGATCACCTGTCCGCTCATGATTGACAGTGGAGTTTTACGGTGTCGAGTTGCCAGCCTAGCACCCAACCTTCCACAGAAGGCACACACACACAAGCACTCATGCCTAGGGCCAATTTAGAGTGTCCAATCCACCTATAGCATGTCTTTGGGATATGGGAGGAAAGCGGAGCACCCGGAGGAAACCCACGCGACCACAGGGAGGACATGCAGACTCCGCACAGAAGCTGAGGATCGAACCAGAGAACCTCTTGCTGTGAGGTGACAATGCTAACCGCTGCACCACCGTGCTTTTAACATAATACACAGCTCTATATTCACCTCCAACATATTACCAGAGATGCAGTAAATCACTGGCTTATGCTTCAGCTACTAGATATGCTAGTTTTTAATAAATGTGAGTAAGAAGGATGCTTACAGCAAAACAGATAGCTCTGTTTTCACCTCCAATATAATGTAGACATGAATTACGTCTCGGTTTATGCTAAAGATACTAAATAGTCTACATTTTAGTAGACTTACACAAGCTTTCCAACATTATGGCCTAGCATTCCTAGGATATAGGGATGTCTGTTTTTAAACTGTTTGGTGCTGTTAACAATTTTATTGTACTGAATGTAGCTGAATTGAAATAACGCACTTCCTGCTGTATTAGTCTGCTGTAACTACTGTTAACACAGTATAGAATTCCTTGATAATGCTTATAACTTTTGTGATAGTAGCATTTTTAGGGATTACTGTAGAATTAATGTTGTCACTGTTTCTTATCTTATATTGAGTACTATATATATATATATATACATATATATATATATATATATATATATATATATATATATATATATATATATATATATATATATATATATATATATATATATATATATATATATATATATATATATATATATATATATATATATATATATATATATATATATATATATATATATATATATATATATATATATATATATATATATATATATATATATATATATATATATATATATATATATATATATATATGGGTCTACTTCTATTCGCTGACAGCCCATTTCCCTGAAACCCATTTCATTGACAGCTCATTTCATTGACAAAAGTATTCAAGGGCAAAACCTGGGTTTTGCCCCTCCCACTGTTGTGCGACTGTGGAGTTGTTATATATAGTTGGGGGTGTGTGGGGCACAGCCCCCATTGGGAGTGTGTGAGGGCAGCCCCACCTAGAATGTTTGTCAATGAAATGAGCTGTCATAAAATGGGTTTCAGTGAAATGGGCTGTCAGTTAATATATAGATATATATATATATATATATATATATATATATATATATATATATATATATATATATATACATACATGTATATGTATATATATAAATATAAGATATAGTCAGTAAACCTCTAAGTTTATTGCTAACTGAAAAACTTTACTTTGCTCCTCTCCTTAGTACACCTTGCCTCCCAGAAGACTGTGGTCACCTCTGCCCAAGTGTAAAGTTCCTTACTGAAAGACACTAAACAGCAACAGGACCCTCATAACATCACAGAAGACCCCTACCAAAATTACAGATAAAATCTTGTATGTCCAGCTCTGTTTTGAATCTGTAGCTGCTCAGTCCTAGTTTGTAGGCTTAGAAGCACACCGCAATGTATCCTCTGTCCTCCTCTTTTCCCCCATCTTGCTCCAACCACTCTAGCTCTATACCTGTACTACTTAGTTTAGTGTGACCCTTCTTTTCTGTACCTGCTCCCATCCCTATAACACTGCTGTACTGTCCCCTGTTTGTTACCTTTATCTACCTCTCTATACAAGGCCACTGTAAATGTAAGGAAAAGTTCCTACAACAAACATTTCTCAGTGCTCCCTTTCTGTTTCTCTGCTCACCTGGTGTCTATCCCCAATTGTTTTTTTCCTACCTTTCTGCTATTTTTAAAGTACTCTGCTTGCCTTCTTGACCACTTTCTTCCACCTATTGTCTCTGTGAAATTTTACACTTCCCTTCCTTGACTAAACCTTCTTTCTTTCTTCACAACTTCAACCACACTTAGAATATATGTGTGCCTTTTTGACCCCACAAAAATACCTACCATCAGTCTAAGTGTTTTTTTGCTCTTCTTTCCACCTGGGTGGAGATAGGTTTTTGCTGGGTTCTTGGGCTGTTAAAGCTTCAAAGGTCCAGTGCAACCCTCTCTATTGGCCCTCCACTGCGCTCTGGGCTCATTTATACTTCCCTAACCCCTCCCCATCATTACCTCATCTAGTACCCTCCCATTACTTCACAAAACACACCCCTACAAACTCCTCTTACATACTCACGCTATCTCCCCAAACATGACACATCTCAGTAATACACTGCAACAAATACAACTCCTATTACTCATTCCCACTTGCACTGCTCTTCTAGGCCGACTATGCAATGCCACCACTATATATACCATCCTAAGCCCACCTCCACGGTCATCCAGCACCTACACCCTTCTACTAGCAATCAACAATACTAACTTTGACATCTCTCCTTCTTTAATTGTAACTCATACCACTACTCTCACCCAAACAAAACTTCTCTATATCAAGCACAAACTTAAACTCTGCCTCTCACAATATCCCTGACCCCTCTCAAAAAATAATCATGATGTAACTGTAATTCACCATCTCCTCATTCTTACTAGATGTGGAGACATTCACCCAAACCCTGGCCCAAACCACTCCCAAAATTCTAACATAAACCCAAAGCAACACCATTTACACTTTATAACAATAAACATGTGTATTATCTGTAATAAAGTTACTGAATTTCATACCTGGCTAACTACCCATACGCCCAATATTATCGCAGTAACTGAAACACGGCAAAAGCCACATATTTCAGATACTGAAATTCGCCCTCCAGACTACAACATAATTCAATCCAATAGATTCAATAAAAAAGGTGGAGGTGTTGCATTAATATACCAAGATTCCCTAAATGTCACTCCCTACCCCAAACCAGCCCCTACCTTTCAAAACCTAGAATTTCTCCTAACAACTCTTCAATTAAACAACAATAAAACCCTAACTACTGCAGTAGTCTACATTCCCCCAGGCCAAATTATTCCCATTCTAGAAGAATTCCTATCACAGATAAACCTAAACATATCAAATGAAACTATAATCCTAGGAGATACAAATATTAACCGGTAAAATCTTGCCTCCATCTCCCCAGCCAACAGCCTAAAGTTACACAGCTTTACCCAGCTTAACAATACTCCCACCCATGGCCTATCTACAGGATCAGAATCTCTCTTAGACTGGATATTAGTTACTCACCCCCACAACTACTCTAACTCTGGAACCCTACCCAATATACTACGTGACCACCTCACAGCATATACTCACAGGACCCACCCTCATATAGTCAAGACTCACTCCAGAAATCTCACTCACTTTGACCAAAATAAATTCTCAAGGATTCTAAAAATCCGTAACTGATTCCCACTAAACACTCTCCCCTAGACAAAGCAGTTATCTCTTCTTAGACACACTTAATAGCTTAGCCCCCATATTTATCAAGTGAACGAAAATAAATCACACCCCATGGCTAACAAAAATGACCAAACAATGTATCCTCCAAAGAGACAAAGCCTGGAAAACTTGGCAAAAAGATAGAACACAACAAAATGAAACTAACTTCAAAAACTAAGAAATAGAGCCAGGAAACTAGTAATACAAGATAAAAAAAAAGTTTCCTCTAGGCTAACATCCTTACAAAACAATCCTAGGAAATTCTGGTAGTCAGTCTCCACCCTTCTTAATCCTGGCACTATTCAAAATCCATCTCCTGCACCTGATAAGACCCCTCAGCAGATTTCCCATGACTTCAATACCCACCTCATTACCAGCATTCAAAACTTAATCAAAGACACCCCAACAAGCCCAAACCCGTACTCCCAAAATACAAATAACTCCAAACAAACTGACAATTCACCTCTTCTTCCTGACAAAAATTCCAGTGTTCCCAGAATTCACTCATCTTCTATCCAACCTGTAATCCCTTATATGTAAAAAAGCTCAAATCCTGCTCTCTTTCTGCAGACACCCTTCCCCCAGAATACTTACAACTAGCAGCAAATGCAATTGCATATCCAGTTAGTATTCTTATAAACCACTCTCTCGTAGAAGGCTATGTTCCAAATCTATGGAAAAAATCTATTATCACTCCTATACATAAAGACAGAAACTATCATGACCTCTCAAATTATCATCCCATATCCATACTTTCTCCATTATCCAAAATACTTGAGAAGTGTGTACACACACAATTACTCAAGTACCTAATTGACAATGATCTCCTGTCTCCCACTCAACATGGCTTTCGCCCACAGCACAGCACCATTACAACCCTGCTCTCCTTCACCGATACTGTCAACAAAGCCTTAGATACAGGTCACCCTACATCAGTAATCCTACTGGATCTATCTAAGGCTTTTGACACAGTTTCACATACTAAACTTCTGATTTGATTAACAAAACTTGGCTGTGGCCCCACATCCCTCAACTGGTTTACATCATACCTGAATAATAGACAGCAATTTGTAAAGTGGCAAAACATTCAATCTGATTATCTATCAAACAACATAGGAGTCCCACAGTGTTCTATTCTGGCTCCATTACTTTTCAACATCTTTATTAATGACCTCCACAAAGTCACACATCTAGGTAAGATTATCCAATACGCTGATGATTTGACTATAATCTCTACTTCAAACAATTTCTCCGACCCACTCTCAGCTACCCAAAATGCCTTTAAAGAGATTGAAACTTGGCTAAATAACTCTCAACTGATACTAAATGCCAAGAAACAAAACTTATTTTATTCTCTTCAAAAGCACCAGATATAGACTTCAAAATCTATGCTAAAGACAGAACTGAAATAGAAATAGTAAAATCTGCCAAACTACTAGGCATTGCAATTGATGACAAACTCACCTTTGAAACACACATTCTCAACACAATAAAGAAAACACACTTTAAACTTGGCAATCTTAACCGTCATAAAGTTTACATGGACAAAAACACTGAAACAAAACTGGCAAGTACATTACTCATTCCTACCTTACTCTATGGTAGCACCATCTTTACTAACCTTCACTCTTCCCTCAGCAACATGCTTCAGTCCTGTTACTATAAAATAATGAAATTCGCCTCAGGAAAGCCTAACCACTCACACCACTGCCGAGGAATCAGTGAACTGAACTGGTTAGATTTCCCTAACTATCTTTGCTAAACCCAGCTAATGCTAGCCCATAAACTTATCTATAGACCAAATAACTGTCCAGCATTGTCATCAATACTACAAAGTTATATTCCTTCACACATCCTTCGATCCTCCAATGAATTACTTCTAAGTGTAACCAAGCCCAATAAAAGAGCTGGACAATGCCTGTTCTCACATAGCATCGCTAAAAATGGAACTCCTTACCCTCCCAAATTACCCAAAATAGACTGTATAAAGACATACAAAGTAACATTAAAAACCTAATTCCTTGAAACCACAAATGCCGTTGTCAATCAAACAAACCACCATAGAACCAGGACTACTTAATTCTAAGCCATCTTCATAGTCTCAAAATAACTTTCTACCCAGACAGAATCATCTATTTTACTGATATCTACTGCTATAATGCTGCTCAATGCCAGAAGTCTAAATCTCAAAGGAGAACATTGATGTCTGTGCTGTGACAGAAACCTGGTTCAAGGCTCCTGAGAGCACCCCAGCTATCAGGTTTTACCTCATATCATGCTCCGCCCCAAAATCTGGACAATACCAAGAAAGGAGGGGGGGTATCCATATTCATCAAGGACACCCACACCTCAAGACTGGTGGCAACGCACGATGCATCGGAGACCATCCAGGTGCAATTAACCATAGGCAAGACTGCTCTGCAAATTGTAGCATGTTACAGGCCACCCTCACAAACTCAGGAACCTCACATGGCCTTCCTGAAAACACTAGAGGGATAAATGTATCACCAAACACCATCATACTAGGTGACTTCAATTACCCTAATATAGACTGGGAACACTACTCAAGCCCAAACACCCTAGCCCAAAAGTTCCTGGAATTCATAAACTCAAATGCCATGGAACAACGAGTCACCATCCCCACAAGAGGAGATAACATACTTGATCTCATCATCACGAACATGGGAGCACAATGTTCAACACGGAGTGTACCCCTCACTGGTGAGATCAGACCACAAACTAATCTCGCTGGAGGTCCTCATCCCACCCCCACCTGAAATAAAAAGACCACAGTAAAGAACTTCTCAAACAAATGCCTTCTACCAGCACCTGCAGGACTGCATGGATAAGGCAATCCCAAGCAAAACAAAGACTCTTTGTACCAAAGTCTGGTGGACCCCAGCCATAAACAAACTCTACAACAAAAAGACTCAAAAGACAATCATAAGGCCTTCTTTAGCTATGTTTAGAAACCTGGAGGAAACTCCCAGATATGCTCAGAGCTAGTTCAAAATGATGTGAAGATTACTGATCCTACAGACATTGCCAACATACTGGCTGACAGGTTCAGTGCAAACTTCTCCCCCCCCCAAAAGGAGAGATATCTATACCAAATGATTGCAGCCCCCAAACATCTCCAGCCCCAAGTGAGAACTGCTCTCCAAAGCAAAAACACAGCATCCATGGGACCTGATGACTGACCCTGAAATTACCGGCCCATTAGCTTGACAAGCCTTATCTGCAAAGCCATGGAGAGGATCATAATGGACCTCATAAATAAAGACATAGGGAATTTGCAGACTTTGGATCCAACCCAGTTTGGCTTTGTCAAAGGCAGATCATGCCTTTTAAACTTGGTTGACTTTTTGAAACAGTCACCAAAGCCATTGATGAGGGAAAGGCAGTCCATACAGCCTACTATCATTGAAAAACTCATCAGCTTAAATGTCAACCCATACATCACAAGAGTGGTGTCCCACAGGGCTCAGTCCTGGGCCCACTCTTGTTTGGCATCTACTTTGACAAAGTTTGCAGATGACTGCAAAGTGGGCGCCATAGTAGAAAACACATCTGACACAGATATCCTTCAGAAGCGTCTCACAGAATGGGATAACTGGTGCCAGAGCCACGGCCTAAAGTTAAATGGCAAAAATGTCAGTCATGCTTGGGAAAAACATAGCTACCAAATAGGTGGCAATCCACTGAGCACAGAAGAAGTTATCAGGGACCTGGGGACCCAGGTTGATAGTAGTCTGTCATTCGACACCCATGTAGCTAAAGTAGTTAGGAAGACCTTCTACATTGCCCACCTTATCATGAAGGGATTCTCATCTAGATCAAGGGAGGTCATAGTCTCCCTTTACTCATCACTCATCAGACCAATGATTGAGTACAATGCCCCATTCGAATGTATCTGACCCGACACTTGCAGCAGCTGGAGAGGCCACAAAGTTCCTCACCAAACTGAAAGAACTCCAGCTCTATTCAGTCGCTACCGCTTGCTCAGAGGTGACCTTTGCCTAACATACAAGGCCATGTCAAACCCAGATTTGATGAATATGCTTCACCTCAAAAATCTAGATCCATCAGAGCCACAAGGGCGGAGACTCACTGCGACAGAGGCACACAGAAAAATAATGTATAGTTCCCCATAAAGGGGGGGCTAAAAAGCCAAAAGCGATAGGCTAGGGCTGTGTAAATGCTCGGGCAGATAGCCTAGTATGAACCTATGAACCTATGAACCTATGAACCTATAACCATTTTCAGCAAGAAATTACATGTTTTTTTCTTTAGTTATTTTTCTTTTGTTTTATGTAATGCCAAAGAAAACTCAATTGCTTTTATTCAATACCAACGGTTATCTAAGTTTATATAAATTTCTGATTCATATTAATAAGTTTTTATATTGTATATTATGTTTTATTTTTATTTCTATCTTTGTTATAACCTTTTAACTTTTGTTCACTTTTTTGCTATTTTAAAAGTTGTAATCTGTATACATTTTTTACTGTTAATTGCGGAGCTTTTCTCCCTGGGCCTCCACTGAAAATAGGTCCCTTACCCAGTAGACTTTCCCAGTAAACAAATGTTAATAAATAAATAAATCAATAAATAAAAAGAGGCAGGATTTGAATAAGTTATATAATGCTTAGCTGACAATGACTGGATGGTTTATAAGTGATGTATAATGTTTATAACTACAGTTGTTTCAATGATGTCTGTGATGTAAACTGTTTGCAACTAAAGTGATATAATTTTGTATGTTTTTCATTTATATAAATGTAAGATTGCCTTTGTCATATGTGTAAATTTAATAAAGGTGTTTGGAAAAAAAAGAGCACATACAGAAGCTGCTCCAGACCTGGGACTCTCTGTCTCTCCACATTTAAAATGAGACTCACTTTGGAGCACTGTGTCCCAGTTCCAAGTAGCTGACACACCCACACCTGGGTATTTGATTTTCTCACACACACACACACACACACACACACACACACACACGCACACACACACACACTCCTGGGAAAGGCTGATGCAGATTTACTAGATGTACCTCTTCTGCCCAGGCTATAAGGTAACATTGCTGCCACCAGTCAATGACTGTCAGGCTCTTACAAGGGTATCCAATTATACTGAGTAAAATCAATACTAACATAAATGATACTGTGTATCCAAAGCAGACAGGCTTTTTGGATTGACGAATGTGCCACTAAAATAAGCACAGGTACTTTCAAGACATTAAAAGTATTCTGTAAAAGACCAGCCACAATGAAAGATATAAAATATTTAATAATAAATAATAAAATAGAAAACATGAGAATACTAAATAGCAAAGTACAATAAACATCAGAGTTTCAATCACAGGAGAAATAAAAATAACATAGTTGAACAGATTCAGACAGATGCAGAAACTAATCTCACTGTATTTCCTGACTGCCTTAAGAATAACTGTTCCCTAGCTAACTTAATTAATATAGCAAGGCAAGATTAGATGCTGAGATGCTTACTTCCACAAAGCAAAGTGATGAGCTTCTACTGAACACAACTAACTGTGATAACTGTCATAGCTTTTTATATCAGCTTCCAAACAAAACAAAACAAAACAAACTGTTGTGTGGGTTCCATCCTCTCAGTGCTGGTTATAGAATGACATCACATTTGATCAACTGACTCTGGTAAAATACACATTCAGAACTTTGCTAAAATCTCTTGCACTATTTGAAAACTATAGAACAATTTCAAAAACTTCTACTCTTCCTTTGCAGAATTCTTTGTTTAAACATAAACATTTAATCAGTTATAACAACACAGCTGATACATTTTTAACACAAATATCTGTATAAGTCAGTGTGATAATCAAATGACACAAAATTATTTACTAAAGTCCAGCTAACTATGCTGGCATATGTTACACATTCAGTGCCCTGTTCTCCCTGGCATAGATGGCAATACCTGACATTGTCACATATGCAAACAAAACCCAGCATAAACTTTCAATATAAGCTCACATTTCCACCACCCAGTAAGCAAACCAAAAATGACCACGCTCTTAATTTGGTCATCGCATCTCAAAACTTGTATTTCTGCTTTAATAGTCTTTGTTTACAGATCGATGCCATACTGTCAATTACAAATGTCTGTGACTGTAAAGATGTAGATTTAATAATAAAGCATTTTGTTATCTGGGGCCAAGTTAGTTTATACTGTTCAAAAATAATTTATTTTTGAAGCCATGGAAACCTAGGTTTATATGGGGTGGGACTAGTACTTTTTTATGAAAGCAATGTGATATATTCTAGGACCAAGTCCTAGGTACATATGTATGTGACATCTTTCATTGATACCTAAAGGTTTAACAACACTACCCCCAATTCTGCCTGGAGGTGCTTTTCTTTTCTGAGTCCAGAAATCAGAATCTCACCCATAAATGCCTTTCAGGAAAAAGTATTGTTTCAATGTATTCATTTAGTATTTTGGGATTAGTAGATTATTTTTTTAGGTTATTAACTAAGTCTTCTAACCAGTATAGTGGGATGATTCCAGGTGTATCTATATCAGCCACAGCCCAGAGATATAGAAGCTCAAGACAATAAGAAGATACAGTACACTTTAGACAGATCTTCTGCAATATCAGCAGAGTGGTTTGGAGGAACAGGTATATGCAGTAGAGGATACCTGCTGCTCTGGAACAGACTCCTGATCTACCTAAAGGAAATTTCATTCCTGTCTATATTCAAGTGCAACTTGGATCTATGGATGGAAAACAGAAAATTTACCCCAGGACTGCCCTTTGTACTACTAATGGACAGAGACAGCTCCTAAATGCTTTATCCCATATATGGATCTCCTCAAGTAATCTATGGTATAATCCCAGTTATTCTCATTAGGGGTAATACATAATTATTGATTATGGAATAGGTAAGGCTAAACTCTAACCAAATGGGAAGGGTTAATTCAAGCACAATAGGGGAAACTGGCTAGGCTTAAAATGGCTCTCAGGGGCAGCTAGCCTAGTATTTATTTATTTATTTATATTTGTTTACCGAGATAGTCCACTGGGCCAAGGTGAATGCATTTTCAGTGAAGGCCTGGGGCGAAAAGCTCCATAAACATAGTATAAGTATTACACAGTACATATATAGTATATTATATGACAAACAATAAACATATAAGGATACATTACAGATATGAAGCATAGTACAAATTCAATACAGCACCATACAGTGGAGAACTAAAAGACAGTACAATCTGATCAATATACATTAGTGCCTTGTCAGACCATGAACATGTACAGCATAGTACAAATTCAATATAGTACCATATGGTGGAGAACCAGTAGGTGGTACCTTCTGAGAACAATTGTGGATCTATACAAAAAATAGTACAGACTAATGTGTAGTACATGTTGAAACATACAGTAGTTTACTACAAAAACCAGTACAAGCTAAATAAAGTATATTTTGAAACAGTCTGTTCATAAGAGCAGTTAAAGGATAAATATAGTATTGTGTGAGTGAATGATAAAGAGAGTCAGTCAAGGCTGATAACATACATGTGTTGGGATATATAGAGCAAGATAGAAATGAGACAGGGAAGGGAGGAGATATGTGGAGAGGGATTCAGGTTATAGGAACCACAGCCTTGGTGCAGTTGCACTGCCATAGTGAGGCAAAATGTTGTTTCGGTGACTTCGTAAAGAGAGGGGCACTGCTGATAGACCTAATTGAAGATGGGAGAGTATTCCATAGTTTAGCTACAGTGAAGGAGTAGCGCATTTGTCCAGCTGTTTGGGTAGGTCTCACTAGATTTTCAAACAGTTGGTTATGGGGTCTGAGAGGTCTATTTGGATGATATTGCGTGAGTAGACAGGACAAGGAAGGGCAGTTGGTAGGTTTATAAATAAACTTGTGTGCAGTGGTTAGCTGAATGAGTGTCAGGTGATGTGGTAGTTCCAGCCAGTTTAGTAGGAGTAGTGAAGAGCAGTGGTGAGAAGAATAATTCGCATTTGTTACAAATGTTGTGATTTTATTGTAGCAAGACGCTAGTTTGTGTTTTAGAGAGGCCTGAATATTGGTCAGGAGAGGTACACCATAAAGAAGTGACGGCAGAATAAATGAAGAGGTGAGAGACAGTTTAGCGTAGTAGTTGAGAGAGCATTTATGGCTATAAAGAGAGCTCAGTTTTTGGTGTGTTTTTTAATATTGGTTTGAATGTGCATGTCAGATGTCAAATTTTCATCTATGATGACCCCCTAACAGTTTAGTATGTAGTACAACTTCAATTATAGTTCTGTTTTGGGATTGGATGGTGAAATTTTCCTTGTTGTCCTTTTCTTGGTTGAAAAAGAAAAATATCTGTATTCAGTAATGCTTACACAGTGTGTCTGCATAGTGTAAGCATTACTGCATGGAATATGGCGTCCAAGCGATCCAGTAAACAAGGCTCGGGATGTGCACGAGATCTCTAACACTGTTCCTGTATGGACACCACTGCCTAATGCCAATTACCTCATTTTCTGGTGAAAACCACACAAATGAGGTGAATTAGTGATTCAGCAAGCAGGCAGGTCTCCGTGCAGGAACAGTGTTAGTTGCAGAAATGTATTCGGCTACTAGCCGAATACATTTCTGCAAATAACAAAATGGAGGCATGATAGCTCCAAATAAAGCAAGTATTATACTTATGAGGCACGCCAATGGTCAAATATATGGCCATTGGCATTGAAAATAGTTTAGCTTTTAAAATTAAAAGTTTTATTTTTTTTGGCTGTTATCCACCGTTTAAGTATAGGGCAATGGCACGCAAATGGGATTGTACCGAAAATTAAAAAAAATGTGAAAAAGCAATTTTTGAGGAAATCTGCATTTTGCCATTACAGTCAATGGCATGTGGAATGAAAATAATACCAGGGAACAGTGGTTGCTAAGGGGAAAGGCTCAGTGTGAGTGCAGTAACTTTGGAGTAAGGCAGTGGGGTATACAAATGAGGGGAACTTTACTGAATCACAAATTTCTTCTAAGTGTCAGACTGCACCTAACTGTGTAGGTGCTCTAACATGGTCATGTAAGCAGGAGAAGTAGATGGCATAAAAAGGGGTGTGTCATGCTTGCTGTAAGCACACTGGAGCTCTACAGCCCATGTGTGCCCCTAGCTAAGCACAGCTAAGGAAGGGAGTGTGTCTGAGCCTGCCTAGCAGTGTTTACATTGATTAAACAGGTGTGTGTGGTGTGTACTGGGTTTTTAACAAAAAAAGAAACAAAAAAAACCCCAGAAAATAGCAGAAATGTTTACATTTGAGCAGCGGGTATGAGCGGTGCATCAGGGCTTAAAAGGGGAGGAAATGGGAAAGGGAAAAAAAGGGGGAACAGCAGAAGGAAGGTGTGAAGATTGGGTGAAGATAGATGAAGGCTGCCAGCCTAGCCAGATAGAATTTTGGAGATAATTCTGTCATCTGTAAATATTAATGTAAACTACATACTTGTTGTCTTAAATGGTAAAAACTGCGTTACATGTGGAACTGGAAAAAAATGTAACAACAGTGCACTCTACTGACCAAGTAAAGCATGTTGTGACCCTTTGATGTAAACACAGCTCCGGTCTGTCTAGATGAAGGAATTCTTGCTACTGTTTTAAGGCCAGAGATAATGGCCAGAATTTGCATGCATAAATGCCCTTTATTACTCTGGTTTCTGCCCAGAGGTGAAGAATGTAAATGTAGTTTCTGTTAGCCTGGGAGCCCAGGGAAGTGTGAAGAATGATGTAATGTGAGCCAGAAATGTGATTTTAAAAACAGAGAGAATCAGAGAGTATTAAGCATTTTTGTCTTGACCATCCAACTCATCAGCACTCTGCCTTTGCTCTATATGTAAGTTTATCTTAGACTTGTGTTTTCTCTTAGAAATAGCTAGAAACTAGAAAAAGTAGACTAAGTGTTTTTCTATGATGTCAGAACTGTACTACTGAATTATTTTAAGTATTTATCTGTGATCTCTGAACTCTTGACTAGCACCGTGTAGTAAAAAGTTTTGTCTTGTGTTTTGACTATTAGTTATTAAATATTTTTAAAACCCTTTCAACTGTGGCTGTTTTTGTAGAGATAATGTAAGCTCTTTAGAGTACTTGCATGTCTTTGATAAAATTGTACAAAGCCACTCTAATAGCTTTAGCCCTGGGCTATACTACCAATTGGATAATAATATACACTAACAACTGGACACCCCTTTAAGGGCCTTTGAGTAGCTAATAATTATTAGTGGGTGGTGGCAGCTGGTGCTACCATATAGTCTGGGAAAAAGGGGCACAGCTGAAGAGCCTGTACCACCCTTCCCCAGGAGTGTCTGTGTGGTTGTATAAACACTTCTCAATGTGTGTGTGTGTGTGTGTGTGTGTGTGTGTGTGTGTGTGTGTGTGTGTGTGTGTGTGTGTGTGTGTGTGTGTGTGTGTCAGCTACTTGGGCAGGGACATGAAGCACTGGTTGGACAGAGAGGGTGTTGGTTGTTTTACCTTGCTCACTAGGCTGAGATCTGGACCCTATAGCTGTGCCAGTGGGGAGTCTTATTGGGGACCTGGAGAGCAAGGGAGTTATCAGCCCCGGACTGACTGTGATCTGTGTGTGCTCTTAAGGGAAATTGCACTTTACTGTGTGTATTTGTTATCCTTTCCTCCTATATGAGATGCCCCTCACTGGTGTTAGTGGCGAGGATTGAGGCTCCTTGATTGCTGGGCCAGGGCACAGGAGTCACATATTAATTGGTTGGCAGTGGTGGGATATCCACACAACATATTAATTGGTTGGCAAATACTAATTGGCCTGTAGTGGTGTGAGTAGAGTGAATTCCTGTAGCTGGTGTACAGTGAGCTTTGAAGGTGTTTTGTACTCTAAATTAGCCACACAGTGAATACTCAGAGTTCAGATCACAATTGTTTTATTTCTTTTGTTAGCTTAGTTAGTCAGGGTGAGCAGGCAGCATGTCAGTATAAGAGTATGGAAAGGTGACAAGGAGCCAGCTGGTGGACATGTGCCAGGCTAGGGGACTGGTGCATGGAAACCTGACTAAGGCAGACCTGATTGCAGCCTTGGTTACAGCTGCATCAGAAGACAGCAACCAGGAGGACAATCAGACTGGCAGTGGAGATATAATACCCTCGGAGAATGGACGGCTCAACCTTTCTACAGAGGACTTAAAAATCCATCTGGAGCTAAAGAGACTTGAGTTGGAGGCCAGGCATTTGGACATAGAAGCCGAGGAAAAGGAGTGGCAGAGGAGGCATGAGAGGGAAATGCTGAGTCTTCGCCAGAGTCATGGAGGTAATGGGGAAGGAAGTAACTGGACCCCAGAAGGACAAAAGGTCAGTTAATTTCTTCCACAGTTTAAAGAGGTGGATAATTTTGATAGTTTCATTCATATGTTTGGGAGGGTATGCAAACAGTATAGTGTTGACCAAAGGCTCTGGGTACGGTTCCTGATCCCCTTACTCCATGGTAAAGCTGTAACTGTTTTGTCAAAAATGTTTGACATTGCATGTTTTGCTTATACTGCTGTTAAAAAATCACTTGATAGAATTGTTTAAGCTAACACCTGAAATGTATATGAAAAAGTTTTGTGAGCAGAGACGCAAGGCAGATGAAAGTGTGTGTGAATATGTTGCTTAACTGAGCCCTTATTTTCATATGTGGTTGAGTGGATGTCATGTCACCACTTTTGAAGGGCTGGCAGACATTCTGGTGAGCGAACAAGCCCTTAGCACTTTGCCTGAGGACATGAGGATTTGGTTAGCTGATAGACAATGTGCTACTTCAGGTGAGTTAGGGAAGAAGGGTGACCTATACCTGGCAAGCAGGGCAGCCCTGCACCAGGAAAGGGACCCCCAGTACTGCTCATGGGTCTAAAGGAACCCATGGTGGGCCGCCCAGACTGCCACAACAGAATCTGCCAGTAGCAGGGGAAGCCACTAGTCCAGGTACACATCCAGGAGCTAGGATTAAATGTTTTGAATGCAACCACTGGGGCCATGTGGCATACAGGTGTCCACAGAGGCAAGGTGGGGAACAAAAGATGAGGGAGCCAGCAAGTGGGAAAGAAAAAAATGCCAATAGTAGGTTGTCTCGGGACAACAAGGGTACCAAACTACCACCAGAGGTTATATCATATTGTAGTGAATGGCAAAGAGGCCATTGCCAAGAGAGACACAGCCTCTGATATAACCTTTGTAAAGCCTGCAGTGGTTACAGAGGAGCACTAATTGCCTGGGCAGTCTACTTCAGTCAGGGCTTTAGGAGGAATCCCATTCCAAATACCTTTGGCTAGGGTTCACCTTGACTGGGAGGGTGGAAAAGGAAGCCAGCAAGTAGGTGTGTTTGAGGATATACTTGCAGATGTCCTGACAGGGAATGATTTTGATAGTGCAGTACCCTGTGCTTGTGCAGTTACACACAGTCAGGCTTGGAGACAAGCAGGTAAGTCTGGTAGCCTGGAGGAGACCCAGACAAACTGCATACTTGCAGCCAGGACTGATGAGGTGGTTACTTCATGGAGGGAGCTACCCTGTAGCAGTGAGACTGAAGGTGAGCCACAGCTGCTTGGAGGTACTGACGGTCCCTTGGACAGAGTGACTGCAAAGGAAAAGGTGAGTAGTCATACCCAGGCTGACAGTGAGGCACCACTCTCAGAGGATGCCAGCCTTCCTGTGGAAGGGGAGCTGGGAAGGGTTACAAGGAGAGAGTTGAGACAGAATCAGCTCTCAGACCCTACATTGCAAGGCACTGGATTCTCAAGGAAAGGGAGAATCTGTATAAAGGGACAAAGGGTTACTATACAGAGAGTGGACCCCTGAGGGAGGGCTAGAAGGTGAAAGAGTACAGCAGTTGGTAGTGCCTACAGCCTGCCATCTGGCGCCATAGCCCATGATATTCCCTTTGCAGGTCATATGGGCATAGAATGTACAGAGGCATATTATGTAGAACTTCTATTGGCCTGGAATTTCCAGAGATGTAGCAGGGTACTGCAGGACCTGTGAGCAGTGCCAAAAGGTAGGCAAGGCAGGAGACAAGGTGAGAGCTCCTTTGATGTGTTTGCCTGTGATTGAGGAGCCATTTCAGAGAGTAGCTATGGATATTGTGGGTCCTCTGAGTACCCTAAGTTCCACAGGGAAAAAGTATATCCTAGTGGTAGTGGACTATGCTGCACGATACCCTGAGGCAGTGGCTTTGTCCTCCATTGAGGCAGAGAAGGTGGCAAATGCTTTATTAGAGATTTTCAGCAGGGTAGGTGTCCCAAAAGAAATACTGACTGACAGAGGTGCCAATTTCATGTCAGACCTGCTGACTTGTCTGTGGAAGTCCTGTGGGGTGAAGCACATGAAGATCACCCCCTACCATCCCCAGACTAATGGTGTTGTTGAGAGGTTAAACTCTACAATCAAGTCCATGCTACAGGCATTTGCAGATCAGTTTAAGAGGGAGTGGGACAAATATTTGCCCCATCTGTTGTTTGCTTACAGAGAAGTTCCCCAGGAATCCACAACTGTTTCACCCTTTGAGTTGCTGTATGGGCATAGGGTGGGGGGACCTCTAGATTTAATTCGAGATGAGTGGGAAGGTGAGTGCAAGTCTCACAAGGAGCCTGTTGTGGCATACGTCCCAAACCTCAGGGCAAGGCTCAGGGAACTCATGGGCTTGGCCCAGGAGAACCTGGCAGAAGCCCAACAACAGAAAAACATGTGGTATGACAGGAATGTTCGAGCTAGAGAGTATACTGTGGGGCAGCAGGTAATGTTTTTTTTTCCTGTCAGACACAACAAGCTGCAAGCAGCTTGGGAGGGACCCTACAAGGTGGTAAGAAAGGTAAGTGATGTTAACTACATGGGCAGAGGTCTCCTACCTAGGACATAGAGTGGAGAGTGGTAAGATAAGGCCAAAACCTGCCAAAGTGGAAGCCATTCAGGCATGGCCTGCACCTGTTACTAAAAATTAGGTGAGTGCATTTTTAGGGAAAGCAGGGTACTGCAGAAAGTTTCTCCCCAGTTATTGTACCATAGCTGCTCCCCTCACAGACCTGACAAGCAAGAACAGACCAGATAAGGTAGTGTGGACCCCAGCATGTGAGCAGGCATTCCAGAAGCTTTGGGAGGACCCCCTGTGTTAGCTAGCCCAGATTACAGCAAAACATTTGTTGTGCAGCTGGATGCTTCAAACCATGGGGTGGGGGCTGTACTTAGCCAGACTTCTTCAGAGGGAGAAGATCACCCATGGTTTATCTCAGCTATAGGCTCCAACCCAGGGAGGAATGCTATGCAGCTGTAGAAAAGGAATGTGTAGCCATAGTGCGGGCACTGCAGAAACTTCAGCCTTATCTGTATGGAAGGAAATTCGCAGTTATGACAGATCACAACCCCCTAACATGGTTAAACAGACCCAGCCAGCAAAATGCCAAGTTGCTAAGATGGAGCCTGGGGTTGCAAGCATATGATATGTCCATGCAGCACCGCAGTTGGATTAGCAATGCCAATGCAGAGTGCCTCTCAAGACAGGGAACGGGTTAAGGTACACTTAGATAGACCTAACTCCCTCAAGCAGTGTTTCTCAAGGGTCACTTGAAAAACTAGCTTGAGTTCTCCAGGGGGGAGATATGTGAAGATTGGGTGAAGACAGATGAAGGCTGCCAGCCTAGCCAGATAGAATTTTGGAGATAATTCTGTCATCTGTAAATATTAATGTGGTTATTGTCTTAAATGGTAAAAATAGTGTTACATGTGGAACTGGAAAAAAATGTAACAACAGTGCACTCTACTGACCAAGTAAAGCATGTTGTGACCCTTTGATGTAAACATGGCTCCGGCCTGTCTAGGCTAAGAACTCAGCACAGCTCCTCGTGGTATCCAGCAGAGTTCCTAGAGCAGCAGAGGACAGAAAAAGCAACTTTCCAGATTTTAAGTATTTTTTCTTGCATTTTTCAACCATTTGTGTTATTCGACGACTGTTTCTGTCTATTTTATAGTGGTATTACCTGTTTTTCCTGTTTTTATAAGCTTTAATTGTTGGTTGCACTTCTTAGTTTAAGTTTGCTTAAAAGTTAAACTTCAGGCTAATACACTCAAGTGTACTAGCTTTTGATAGCATTTAATCGAAAAGCAAAGCATTTATTGTGTTTTCTGTTCTGTCTGTAAAAAAAACTTGAAAAAAAAAAAAAATATATTCTTGTTCTCCTAACTTTCCTGGCTAGTTTGTTCCAGTGATCAGATTTTGCTGATCCCTGGGCTTTGTCTTGGTTCCTGTACTTCTCCATTTTCTTTGTTTGGTCAGGGGGAAGTTTCTTTACTCACCAGTGGGAGTGGGGAGTACTGAGCTGCCTGTTTGTCCTCAGAGGAGTGGTTTACGACAGTAACTTGTAGTTCAGTGGCCATTTTGGGTCATTTCCTGTCTTTTCCAGCCCCCTGGTATAAAGCACGCTTTGGCAGGCTTTTCTGGCTGTAGAGAACTCAGCACAGCTCCTCGTGGTATCCAGCAGAGTTCCTAGAGCAGCAGAGGACAGAAAAAGCAACTTTCCAGATTTTAAGTATTTTTTCTTGCATTTTTCGACCATTTGTGTTATCCGACGACTGTTTCTGTCTATTTTATAGTGGTATTACCTGTTTTCCTGTTTTTATAAGCTTTAATTGTTGGTTGCACTTCTTAGTTTAAGTTTGCTTAAAAGTTAAACTACAGGCTAATACACTCAAGTGTACTAGCTTTTGATAGCAATTAATCGAAAAGCAAAGCATTTATTGTGTTTTCTGTTCTGTCTGTGAAAAAACTTGAAAACCAAAAAATATTCTTGTTCTCCTAACTTTCCTGGCTAGTTTGTTCCAGTGATCAGATTTTGCTGATCCCTGGGCTTTGTCTTGGTTCCTGTACTTCTCCATTTTCTTTGTTTGGTCAGGGGAAGTTTCTTTACTCACCAGTGGGAGTGGGGAGTACTGAGCTGCCTGTTTGTCCTCAGAGGAGTGGTTTAAGACAGTAACTTGTAGTTCAGTGGCCATTTTGGGTCATTTCCTGCCTTTTCCAGCCCCTGCTATAAAGCACACTTTAGCGTGCTTTAGTGCGATGAAGGAGTTGCCACTAGAGCAGCACCGGGCAGCCGGTTTAACAAGGTTAAACTTATTCTGTCTCCATAAAGTCTGTTCTTCATTTTTTCCCTTAGAACTGCTCTACTAGTAACCTAAACAGTATATCCCTTGACTAAAAAGCGCAGCACTTGTTCCTAAAACTCAAAAAAAAAAAAAAAAAAGCTCAGCACTTGTCACTTCTATATTATACAAAGTCCCTCACTTGAAACCCCCAGGAGTACCCACTTCCTTACTAAGTCCTCTCTTATTCAGTCTCATACCTAACTTCTTAATTTTTCTAGCATGTGAAGGGCCAGATGCTGGCGTCCTCTCCTGCCCAGTTGGTGAATCTGGGAATATTGAGGCAATGTTACAATTGCCTCATGTACAACCCTCTCCTCCTCCCACAGAGATGCAGCTATTTAGCCAAACTGGAGGCTGAGCTCTCTCAACTCAGGACTGGCAAGACCAGACAGGAGGACACACACCACAAAACCAGCCTCACATAATGCTACCACACCACTGAATCAAACACATAAACACACAAAGACATACAGGCTCTGAGTAAAATTTACCTAAACAGCAGAGGCCTCCAAAGCAGACACCCAAACAACTGCTACCTCAAGACACCCCACAAGCAACACATAAACCACAAAATCAGTGTGCAAAGCAGTCACAGCCCTTAAGCAAATACAACACCAAACATACTTGTCATAGGTGACTCCATAGTCAGACACACTGATGTCCCACTCACCAGGCTGAACAAGGAGAGGGTCACAGTAAGCTGGCCACATAACACAAGCACTCGGGTCACTCCACGGCAAGTACAAATATGACACAGTCATTGTCCATGCAGACATAGAGGAGCTCTCTGATTATGTAGCCCAGGCAGGGTATCCTTCCTTCACCAAGAATGATGCCACAATATAGAGACAAGATGATCAGCTTTAACAATTGGCTTAATGTCTGGTGTCATTCAAAGGGATCCAGTGTCTGTCTGCCTGGGATGACATGCTTGACAAGCCACGCGCGGGGATGGCTTGCACCTGTCACTCAAATTCTAAACCTATCACCTTAGAAAACAAAAATGGGAAGAAACTGAGGGTAATGCTGCTCAATGCCAGAAGTCTAAATCTCAAACCTGGTTCAAGGCTTTTACCTCATATCATCGTTCTGGCCCCAAAACCGGACCACACGGAGGGTGTATCCATATTCATAAAGGATACCCATACCTCCAGGTTGGAAACCATCCAAGTGCAACTAACCATAGGCAAAGACCACCCTCTCAAATGCAGGAACCCCACACAGCCTTCCTGAAGACACTGCAAAGCTATGGAGAGGATCATGATGGAGCTCATAAACAAAGATATAGGGGACTTGCAGACATTGGACCCGACCTAGTTTGGCTTCGTCAAGGGCAGATCACTTCTTGAAACAGTCACCAAGGCCATTGATGAGGAAAGGCAGTCCATACAGCCAGGTATTGTAGAAAAACTTACCAGCTTAAATGTAAACCCATATGTCACAAGATGGGTTGCAAACTAAGGACAGAACCCACAGGGTTAGAGTTGCTGGCGCTATGTCAGACTCCAAGTCGGTCACAAGTGGTGTCCCACAGGGCTCGGTCCTTAGCCCCTATTGTTCGGCATCTACTTCTCAGAAGTACAGGCCAACATGGGAGGACTTTGGCTGACAAAGTCTGCAGTGGAAAGTGCATCGGACCGGATATCCTTCAGAAGGGACTCATGGAAACAGATAGCTGGTGCCAGAGCCATGGCCTGAAGTTAACGCCAAAAATGTATAGTCAAAACAAGGTAACCCCAAGCTACCATATAGGTGGCAATCCACTAAGCACAGAGGAGGTTATCAGGGACCTGGGGACCCAGGTTGACAGTGGCCTTTCTTTTGACACTCACGTTGCTAAAGTGGTTAGAAAGACCTTCTACATTGCCCACCTGATCGGATTCACATCCAGATCTAGTGAGGTCATTGTTCCCTGTACTCTTCACTTATCAGACCAGTGAGAGTACAATGCCCCATTCGGGATGTATCTCACCCGACATCTGCAGCAATTGGAGAGACCCCAAAAGTTCCTCACCAAAAGGATAAAGGGACTCCAAAATCTGTCATATGCTGCCAGATTGAAGAAACTCCAGCTCTATTCAGTCGCATACCGTCTGCTCAGAGGTGACATGTTGACATACAAGGCCATGTCCAACCCGGAATTAATGGACATGCTCCACCTCAAAAAATCCAAAACCACCAAAACCACTAGACTTAAACCTTAGCACGGATATAAATACGTGCTGGAGGGATAGATTTATCACTCAGAGACTCCTATGCTGTGGAATAAAATCCCGGTCCATGTGAGGCAGAGCACCTCGCTGGCTCTGTTCAAGAGAAATCTTGACCTGTGGATGGGAGATCGTAGGTTTACCCCAGGAATCATCTCTGTGTCACTGCTGGACAGAGGCACAACAAACTAATGGGCACAGTATTTTTTCATATAAGGCTGGGCGTAGTACAAAAACTTTGGGCTAGGCTTATAAATGCCTTAGGGCAGATAGCCTAGTATATACCTATGAACCTATGAATTATTGCTACTGTTTTAAGGCCAGAGTTAATGGCCAGAATTTGCATGCATAAATGTCCTTTATTGCTCTGGTTTCTGCCCAGAGGTGAAGAATGTAAATGTAGTTTTTGTTAGCCTGGGAACCCAGGGAAGTGTGAAGAATGATGTAATGTGAATCAGGAATGTGATTTTAAAAACAGAGAGAATCAGAGAGCATTAAGCATTTTTGTCTTGACCATCCAACTCATCAGCACTCTGCATTTGCTCTATATGTAAGTTTATCTTAGACTTGTGTTTTCTCTTAGAAATAGCTAGAAACTAGAAAAAGTATACTAAGTGTTTTTCTATGAGTAGATGATAATTATTAGTGGGTGGTGGCAGCTGGTACTACCGTATAGTCTGGGAAAAAGGGGCAAAGCTGAAGAGCCTGTGCCAACCTTCCCCAGGAGTGTCTGTGTGGTTGTTTAAACTCTTCTCAAAGTGTGTGTGTGTGTGTGTGTGTGTGTGTGTGTGTGTGTGTGTGTGTGTGTGTGTGTGTGTGTGTGTGTGTGTGAGCTACTTGGGCAGGGACATGAAGCACTGGTTGGACAGAGAGGGTGTCGGAGGTTTTAGCTTGCCCACTAGGCTGAGATCTGGACCCTATAGCTGTGCCAGTGGGGAGTCTTATTGGGGACCGGGAGAGCAAGGGTGCGACCAGCCCCGGACTGACTGTGATCTCTCTGTGCTCTTAACAGAAATTGCACTTTACTGTGTGTATTTGTTATCCTTTCGTCCTATATGAAACACCCCTGACTGGTGTTAGTAGTGATGATTGAAGCTCCTTGATTGCTGGGCCTGGGTACGGGCATCACAGAAGGCAATCAAGGACAACTACCATAGCTAGCAGGTGGAATGTATCAGAATCGGCCAATTACACAGCCAGCAACCCAGCACACTACTATAAACTATGCAAACACCTTTCAGTCTGTTTTTTCCCCACAACTCTACACCACTGGTGTACAAATTTGGGGGAAATTTTAAACTGACAAAACCAACAAAAAATGTTAGGGGGTGCTGTTGCTTTGATCCATAAGTATGTGCTAGAGGCTGAGGATGGTGAGGAGGATAAAGCTGGCAACCGTCCCAGACTGAGGAGGAAGAGAATGTACAGACCCAGGGTAACCTACCAGGAGCTACATGACCTGGAGATAATGGAGTGCGACAGAGTGGACAGGGACATTCTGCAGCAAATCATTGAGCTGTGCCTGCCTCTCCTCAGACCCAGAGACAACAGAGGGAAACCCATCCCATTATGTGTAGCTTTAAGAATACTAGCTACAGGTACCTTTCAAAGATCAACTGGGGATATCATGGGAGTCTCACAGGCATCAGCATCCAGGGTACTCCATCAGTTTCTAGATGCCATGCTACCACATGCCGGTGAGCATATATATTTTCCCCACATCCCTGAGGAGTTGACCAGCAATATGTGTCTCTTCCACCATATAGCAGAATACCCTGAAGTATTGGGTGCTATAGACTGCATGTATATCCACATCAAAGCACCACCTGGTGAGCAGGGTAGGGCCTACATAAACAGCAAGGGCTTCCCCTCCATCAACTGCCAGGTCATGTGTGATGCCCAGGGCATAATCATGAATGTGTGTGCTGGCAGCCCTGGAAGCTATCACGACTCCCACATCTGACATTCCTCACAGCTGTATCAGAGATTTGCCAGGGGGGATGTCTCATATGGCCATCTGATGGGGGATACTGGCTATGCACTGGAGCCGTGGATGATAACACCCATCAGAAATCCACACACACCCATAAAAGAATGTCATAATGAGGCACACGCACAAACCAGGATCATTATACAGCATGTATTTGGGATGCTCAAGTCATGGTTCTGCTGCCTTGACATATCCGGTGGAGCCTTGCAGCACTCTCCAGCCACATGTGCACACATGTTCATAGTATGTGCCATGCCAAAGAATATAATCTTGTGGAAACAGCTGCAGCAGGAACAGCACGGGGGGAAGGGTCACACTGCCCCCCCACCATTGCCAAGGTCACCACAAGCACAGAGGCAGTTGGAGGAAGAACCTCCTGAACCTGCTCCTGTAGGCAGATGGATGCATGCCCAGTATGCCCATGCCTTGGCAAAGAGGCAACCCATAGCACACACACTGCACTGTAGGGACCCAGGGACTGATACCTCTCTCTGACTCACACACACAGTAAAAGGGATGCCAAATATGACATTACCTGTGCCATACCACATATAGGCAGTGTACTGCATGCATCCAACATAGTCAGTCCTCAAACACCATCCTCACAACTGCCTCAGGCACAAGGTAAGTCAGTTGTCCTAACAATGAATGAATGAAGTAGTATGGTCTGATAGTATATCTATGGTATTGATGCAAGGGAATTGGGTGGCCAAATGGGATAGCAGCAGAAAACTGACAGCTATGTGGGACAGCAGGAAATCCATGACAAATACTGGTGTCACCATACTAGGCAGTAGAACTCAAGGTGACTGTTCCCACTGCAGTACATATGGGGTGGGGAGCCAACTAACTGGGTGGTCATAGGTCACACTCATAGATGTCAATGAGGGTTCCCATACCCCCCAGTCTCACCCAGCAGGACAGGTGTAGATGACCATAAAGAAATGTCTGTCAGAGGCCCACAAATGCCGGCAATGGTGAACACCCCCCCTACAGACCTACACAGACATAGTACAATAGGTCTGGCAGTTGCAGTATGCTTCTGAAGGGTACGAAGTCTGAAACTGAAATGTATGCCATTACAATCTAACCTGGGTTCTCTACTAATATGCTTCCATTTTGCAAGATAGGGAACAATACAATACTAAATGGAAGCAAACAGTAAGTGAACTACCAGCACAGTCAGTGCAGATATGTAAAGTCGTCAGGTGTGCCCCTCCCATAGAAATGCAGTAACATTTAAGTTTGTAGAGAATAGCAGTAGAGCACACATTGCCAGGCCTGTCCCAATCAACATGATAATTTGCTGCATGTCCACAATATTCAGGGGTCAATGTGCTAAGTATGTGTGTGGTTAATATTGTCAGGCAGTGGTCAGCATGTGCCCCTGGATGTTGTGTTTAAGTGGCTTAGGCATAGTACTGTGGTTGACAGGGGCATGTCCCAAGAATTGCAGCCAACTAATCTGCTTGTCAGCTACACCTACGTTAGCAGTTGTACACACTATCCAGATGTCAATATCGGTCACTGGTGGAAAGCTGGACAGGTCATGAACAGGGGGGCCATACACAGAAACAGTACATAGGTGGAAGTACCCTACACAGTGCCTATCATAACTCTCAAATGCACACAACTTTGGAATAATGTATATAGGTTAGCATCACATTTATTGTCCCTCTACCATGAAATATTGGTTGCCTGGCCAATCAGTGGCAAACCACAAAAGCCACAGTTATAAAATAATGACAGACTGCTGATGTCCACACACAAGGCACAGGTATCACACTGGTCTGATCCTTAGTGTGGGGAATGATTTCAGAATGACCCCACTGAGTATGGGAAGACACACATGATGCAGCGTGATTAATTGGTGTCCCATGCAGGTGTGTCCCTAGCTGTAAGCAGCACCCTGATGACACCCAGACTGATGGATCAATATGAACAGGAAGGATTGCCAGTAACACCTGACCCACTAAAAACTGTCACCCCAGGAGCGTCCACTGGGTTGCAGCCTGGGAACGTATGAGTGACATAATGGACTGCCCTGCTACAGATGGCCTGCTTCAGTCTCACACAGCCTACATGCCCCTGGCAAAGGCCCATGCCTCGAACATAGTGCCATTGTAGGGAATGCCATGGGGTCCTAACTAACAACCTAACAGAGTAAACAGAAAACAAATGAAAGGCCTTGCTGCCAAATGCCAGTAGCATGCCTCTCAATCTCCTAGAGCAAGAACTGTGGGCAAAGCCATAAATATTGCGGCGATAAAGTCCAAACTATAGGGATACTTCTGCGATATTGCTGCCATAATGTTAGGAAGAGGACAGAATAACAGAGGGGGTGTAGAAGCATGGATGTCATGGAGGGTGTGAAGTCTGAAACTCTAATGTCTGGTCATAATTCCCCCTGACTGCAAACCCCTGAGTGAATAGCAACAAACATGCTTGTAAACCACAATGTGAAGGGAAACCGACCAGATATACAAGGCATGGCTCTGGATAACCTGGGAGAATCTGTACAGTTGAGAGGTATGCCCACACCAGGATATCACCTGTCAGGTAAGATGAGAAATGTACAACAAGGAGATCCCCAGCCAGCATACCACCAAGGTGCTGGACCATTTACACAGCTCCATCAGTCAATTGGCTGTAGTCACCCCTCCACAATGGCTGGATTGTGCCAGAATGTCTAGCCTTAGGTTCATAGGTTCATACTAGGCTATCTGCCCTGGGGCAATTACAAGCCTAGCCCGATTTTGTTTGGCTTATGCCACCCCTTGATTTGAGTATACTGTGCCCTTTTTAAGGTTTAGTTTACTGTGCCTCTGTCTAATAGTGACATGGAAGTAATTCCCGGGACAAACCTACGATCCCCATCCACTCATCAAGATTCTTTTTGAAGAGATTCAGTGAGGTGCTCTGCCTAACATGAACTGGAATTCTATTCCAGAGTGAAGGGAGCCTCTGGGTTATGAATCTGTCCCTCCAGCAAGTTCTATTTATTTCTGTGCTGAGGTTCAAGTCCCTCGAGCATGTGGCTCTAAGGGATTTAGATTTACTGAGGTGGAGCATGTCCATTAATTCTGGATTGGACATAGCTTTATATGTCAGGCATAGATCGCCTTGAAGTAGGCGGTATGCAACTGAGTAGAGCTGGAGTTTTTTTAACTGAGCAGCATATGGCATCTGCTTGAGTCCCTTGATCCTCTTGGTGAGGTACTTTTGGGGTCTTTCTAATTGCTGCAGGTGTCGGGTAAGGTACATCCCAAAAGGGGCATTATATTCTATGATAGGTCTGACGAGGGATGAATAAAGGGGCACGATTACCTCTCTTGATCTAGATGTGAAACCTTTCATGATGAGGTGGGCTATGTAGAAGGTCTTTCTAACCACTTTGGCAATGTGGTTGTCAAAGGAGAGATTGCTATCAACTTGGGTCCCCAGATCCCTAATTACTTTCTCTGTACTTAATGGGTTACCACCTATGTGGTAATTTGTGGGCACATTGTTTTTGCCAAAGGGTATGACTTTTCACTTTTTGGCATTTAGCTTTAGACCATGGCTCTGGCACCAGTTATCCGTCTCTGTGAGACCTTTTTGAAGGATGTTTGTGTCAGCTGGAGAGTCGATGATGGCACCCAGTTTGCAGTCATCTGCAAACTTGGTGAGCCATAGTCTTCCCACGTTGGCCTGTACCTTGGAAAAGTATATACCGAACAAGAGTGGTCCCAGGACAGAACCTTGTGGGATGCCACTTGTGACCGGTTTCGAGTTTGACATGGCTCCAGCAACTCTCACTCTGTGGGTTCCGTCTTGGAGCCAGTTTGCAACCCATCTTGTGACATAGGGGTTTATATTTAAGCTGGATAGCTTATCTATGATGCCCGAGTGGGGTATTGTGTCAGATGCCTTTGCTAGGTTCAGATAGGCTGTGTGGACTACCTTCCCTTCATCTATGGCTTTGGTGACTGTTTCAAAGAAGTTGACCAGGTTCAAAAGGCAGGGTCTGCCCTTGACAAAGCCAAATTGGGTAGGATCTAGTGTCTGTAGGTCCCCAATGTCTTTGTTTATGAGCTCCATGATGATCCTCTCCATAGCCTTGCAGACTAGGCTAGTCAGGCTTATGGGGCGATAGTTTCCAGGGACTGTAGAGGCTCCACCTTTGTGGAGTGGGACCACTGTTGCTGTACACCATTCTGTGGGCACATATCCTGTAGTGAGGCTGAGATTGTACAGCTGTTTTGTTTGAGGGGTTAGTTCTTCTTGGAGTTCATGTAGTATGCAACCCGGGATGCCATCTGGTCCCATGGAAGCAGTGTTTTTTGCTTTGGAGAGGGCAGCCTTCACCTGAGCATCAGAGATGTTTGGGAGGCAGCCCTCTGCCAGGATAGATACTTGCTCTTTTGGGGGGGGTGGAGAAGTTTGCACTGAACCTGTCTGCCAGGATATTGGTGATGTCTGTGGGTTCAGTGTATTTTTTGTCGTTTAGAATCAACTCAGAACAAGTCTGGGAGTTGCATACCAGGTTCCTAACATAACTGAAAAAAGCCTTATGATTGTCTTTAGTGTCTTGTGCAATTTTTCTCTCGAAGCTGGCCTTGGAGGATTTTATGAGGGATTGTAATTTTTTGCTAGTACTGATCAGAGCTGCCTTCCCTATTAGGGATTTTGCTCTATCATGTAGTAGCTTCCTCCTTCTGTTGTACAGTTTATTTATGGCTGGGGTCCACCAGACTGGATGCCTGCCTTTGGATGATTGGGTCTTGGTTTTGTTTGAGATAGCATGATCCATGCATTCCTGGAGATGTCTGTAGAATGCATTTATATAGGATTCTGCAGTTTGGGCCATAGTTTCCACTGGCCCTGGGGCCTTGAAGGATTCCACTTCGGTTTTGAGAAGTGAGAAGTTCGCTTTTGAGAAGTTTTTCACTGTGGTTTTCTGGGTTGGGGGTGGGGTCGGGATGTGGATATTCAGTGAAATTAATTTATGGTCTGATCTTACCAATGAGGGATATACTTCTGGTATGGAGCATAGAGTACCCATGTTGGTAATGATCAGGTCTAGTATGTTATCCCCTCTTGTGGGAGTGGTGACTAGTTGTTCCATAGCATTTGAGTTTATAATTTCCAGGAACCTTTGGGCTAAGGTGCTGGGGCTTGAGTAGTGCTCCCAGTCTATGTTTGGGTAGTTGAAGTCGCCCAATATAATAGTGTTCAGAGAGATCTTCATGTTCTCCAATGTTTTCAGGAAAGGCGAGTGGGATTCCTGACTTTGAGAGGGTGGCCTGTAGGATGCTATAAACTGAAAAGCAGTCTTGCCCACTGTTAGTTGCACATGGATGATCTCCGATACTTTGTGCAATGCTACTAACCTGGAGGTGTGGATATCCTTGATAAATATGGAAACTCCCCCTCTTTTTGTGGTTCGGTCCGGGTTTTGGGGCCGAAAAGCATGATATGAGGTATAACCTGGTAGTGCTAGGGTGCTCTCTGGAGCCTTGAACCAGGTTTCTGTCACTGCACAGATATCAATGTTCTCCATACTGAGGAGAGCTTCGAGTGCGTGCATCTTGAGGTTAAGACTTCTGGCGTTTAGCAGCATTACCCTTAGTTTCTTGTTCCTTGTGCTGTCTATGGAGGTGGGTTTGACTTTTGAGCCTTGCATAAAAAAGGCACTATGGGGGTGGCAATAGCCTTTGCCAATATCCGAAAGCCCAGTGGTGACAGGTGCAAGCCATCCCTAGCAAAGCAACGTGGCTTGTCGAGCATGTCATCCCAAGCTGACAGACACTGGATCCCCTTTGAATGACACCAACATTTTAGCCAATTGTTAAAATCGATCATTTTGTCTTTGTACTGTGGCATCATTTTAGGTGAGGGTAAGATGCTGCTCAAGGTCAGGGTCATACTGGCCTGGGCTACATGATCAGAGAGCTCCTCTATGTCTCTTTTCATGTAGTCCAGGGTGGTATGTCTCAGGTCATTCACACCAGCATGTACGATGACTGAGTCATATTTGTATTTGCTTTGGAGTGACCTGAGTGCTTGCGTTATGTGGTGGATCCTAGTGCCTGACAGGCAGCTCACTGTGACCTTCTCTTTGTTCAGCCTGGTGAGCGGGACGTCAGTGTGTCTGACAATAGTCACCTATTACAAGAGTATCAGGTGTGTTATTCAGCCTTAAGGGCTGTGGCTGCTTGGCACACTGACTTTGTGGGCTATGTGTAGTGCGTGTTTTGTTTTGGGGTAGTGTTTGCTTGGATGTCTGCTTTGGAGGTCTCTGTTGCTTAGGTAGATTTTTATTTAGAGCCTCTGAGTATGTTTTTGTGTATTTATGTGTTTGGTTCGCTGATGTGGTGGGACTATGTGATACTGGAATTGTGTTGTGTGAGGTTACCTTCTCCTCCTGACTGGTTTCACCAGTTTTGAGATGAGAGAGCTCAGCCTCCAGTTTGGCTATATGGTTGCATCTCTCACATATATTTGAACCTGTTTGGAGGAGGAGAGGGTTGTCCGTGTACATGAGACAGTTGTAACATTGCCTCAAAATTCCCAGATTCACCAGCTGGACTGGAGAGGAAACCATTGACTGACCTTTGGACATGCTAGAGTAATATAGGAAACTGAATTAAGACGGACCAATAGGGGTCAAGATAATTGTAGAGAGTATAAGAGTAAGTAGTGCTTATGGTTTAATAGTGCTAACTTGTAAAATTACTTATTTGGACAAGTGAAGGGCCTTAGAATGAGAATATGGTGTTTAATTTGAGAGATAGAGCAGTTCTAAGGGAAAAGTGAAGAGCAGACTTTGTGGAGCCAGGAATAGTTTAAACCCAATTAGGCGGCGCTGCCCGTTGTTGCGCTATGCATAAAAACCGTGCAAAAGTGGGTTTTAAGAGAGGGAGATCAAGGAGTTTGGAATTGACCCAAAATGGCCAATAAAACTACAGTTTCAAGGCAGTAACCACTCCCCACAGGGGCAGGCAGGCTGCTCAATGTTTATCACTGCCACTGATGAACAGAGAGACTTCCCTTTAGCCCAAGCAAAAAATCGCCTCCTAGAAACTTACAAACAGTTCAGAATATTGGTCTGTGCATCATCCCCCTTGTATTTCCCTGGTAAATAACTGTGATCAACCAGTGATATCTGTCAGTAGTTGATGACACAATACATTACAGTGTCACACATTACATATGTCAGAAAATCTCTGCTAAAACCAACCGTGTTACACAAGCAACACAGTCAGTAATAAGAACCATAGTTACAGTATCCCCCTATGTTTGGCCCATTGTGACCCCATATTGGCAACCTATCTACAGATATCCTGCAGAAACAGTTTGCAAGGTATAGCTGTAGCACACAACACCCTGGACTGGAGTACAACTCTCCCTGGAATGGATTTCCACACTCAGTATAGAAGGTCATACTGGGCATGCTCATACACGTAAGAGAAATGAAGCCCATGTCTGAAACCACAGTGGACTATAGATATCTGTAATTTGCAGATGTCTGTGCACACACACACACACACACACACACACACACACACACACACACACACACACACACACACACACACACACCAATATGTAAACCTTTTGGTCTTCACACACACACACACACACACACACACACACACACACACACACACACACACACACACACACACACACACACTGGTCAGGAAAACCCACAGCCAGCTGTAGGTGGCACATATGTGGTAAATCTGCATCCATTGTGTGTGATACACACACATATCTATGGCCAACATACTACAATATGTCAAGCATACACACACATAGACATGGGGAAGAGAGAGACAGCCAGTGGTAGAAAGAGTTGCATTATGAGGCCTTTCCTACCCAGTAGACATCCCATAGCCCCACTTTAGAAGATTTGCTGATGTATGTCACCTTAGAAGTACCTTTGGATGAGCCTCAGTCCTATAAGTTCAATAGCATGTGTGATAAATATGTAACATACTATAGGAAATAAGTAGATAGGTAGGAGTTTTAATGACAGTCCCAGTAAGTGTGTGTGTGTGTGTGTGTGTGTGTGTGTGTGTGTGTGTGTGTGTGTGTGTGTGTGTGTGTGTGTGTGTGTGTGTGTGTGTGTGTGTGTGTGTGTGTGTGTGTGTGTGTAGAAATTACTGTTTTACTCCATATCCACCCAGTACACATCCCATTGCCCTATATCACAAGCTCTGCTGATGGCATTCACATTAGAAATACCTTTTGTTAGCCATCAGCCCTATAGGTGCTGTGGTGCTTGTGATAACCATGTAACACTATAGTACCACTAACTATTTATGTAGAAGTTCTAATCTCAGTCCTGGCAAATGTAAAAGTGTGTCTGTGTGTGTGTGTGTGTGTGTGTGTGTGTGTGTGTGTGTGTGTGTGTGTGTGTGTGTGTGTGTTTATAGGTTAGTGATTCTGAGGCCATTCACACTCAGTACACTTTCCATTGCCCTACTTTAGCACTCGTGCTAATGTCAGTCACCTTTAAAGATCCCTTTGGTCAGCCCTCAGCCCTATACACTCTGTGGTGATTGTGATAACTGTGTAATACTATAGTGCAACAAACTAGTTAGGTACGATTTTTAATCTCAGCCCTGGCAAATGTAAAAGTGTGTCTGTGTCAAGTGTGTGTTTGTAAGTTAATTATTTTGAGGCCATTCACACTCAGTACACTTCCCATTGTTCTACTTTAGCACTCATGCTGATGTCAGTCACCTTTAAAGATCCTTTTGGTCAGCCCTCAGCCCCATATGCTCTGTGGTACTTGTGATAACTGCGTAATAATACAGTGCAACAAACTAGTTAGGTAGGAGTTCTAACCTCAGTCTTGGCAAATGTAAAAGTGTGTCTGTTTGTGTGCGAGTGTGTGTATATCTGTAGGTTAAAGTATTTTGTGGTTGTTCACAACCAGGACATCTCAAAGTGCTATACTTTTCAAGGGCTGCTGATGTCCCTCATCTTAGAACTATGTTGGGACACCCTTCAACCTATAAGCTCTGTGGTGTGTGCGATAAATGTGTAACAGTGTAGTAGCAATAACTAGATAGGTATGGGGTTGAATCTCAGTCCTGGTGTGCATGCATGTGTGTGTATTTTGTTGTGAACCATAGGGGTGGGTTGTGCCAAATTATTGTGTGGTCCACCTTGTACACATCCAAATGTCCACTGTACAGGGCCCACTGTTGTCAACCACTGTAGTGGTAGCTGTGGACACTCTGCAGCCCTATAAGCTGTGGGCCATGTGAAATAACTATGCAACAGTACAGACTCAAAAACAAGATAGGTGGGGTTTCTAATCCTTTGACATCATTCCCCACTCAGGAATCATAGACAAACACACCCATCTAGGCATCGACTCCTATTTCACCAGGTGGGTTGCAAACTGGGTCATGCATGGAACTCACAGTGTGAAAGCAGTGGACTCCATGTCAGACTGCCAACCAGTCACGAGTGGATTACCACAGGGTCTGGTCCTGGGTCTCCTCATGTTTATGTATGCCTCTCACATCCAGCCCAACACGAAGGGACCCTGGCTGACAATGTCTGCAGACAACTGCAAGGTGGGTGCTATGTGTACTGTGAAGACTGGTAGAGATGGGTGAAGGCTGCCAGCCTAGCCAGACAGAATCATGGAGATAATTCTATCATTTGTAAATATGAATGTTGAACTTAAAACAGTGTGGCAACATTGTCATCTGCTGTAAAGAAAGCTAAGTCATGCATTTCTTGTTGGTCCTTTGAAATTAAAATTATTTCATCATTGTCCTTGATGTTTTACAAGTCGGCTCCATTCTGGCTAGATGAAGGCTTTCTGCCTATTGTTTTAAGGCTAAAGTTAATGACAAGAATATGCATGTGGAATGTCCTTTATTGCTCTAAATGTAAAAGAATGCAAATGTAGTTTCTGTCAGCCTGGGAACACCAGGAAAGTGTAAAAGATGATATAATGTTTAGCAGGACTGCAGTTTCAATTTAAACAGTGAGAACCAGAGATTATTAAGCATTTTTGTCTGACTATCCAACTCACAGCACTGCCTATTGCTCTATGTAAGTAAGTAATTTTAGAAGTGTGTTTTCTTGTAGCAATAGCTAGAAATTATAAAGTTTAGACTAAGTGTTTTTCTGTGATGTCAGAACTATACTACTGATTTATTTTAAGTATTTATGTGTGATCTCTGAACTCTTTTGACTAGCACAGTGTAGTAGAAAGCATTGTCTTGTGGTTTTAATTATTTATTATTAAATATTTTAAAACCTTTTAACTGTGGCTTGTTTGTGTAGAGATAAGTTAAGCTCTAGAGTACATTGTATATTTATAGACTTTATTGTACAAAGCCACTCTAAAAGCCTTGACTGATTAGTCACACTTACCAATTGGATAATAATATTGCACAGTAATAATTGGACACCCTTTTAAGGGTCTTTGGGTAGCTGATAATATTAACTAGGAGATGGCAGCTGGGACTACTGTATAGTCTGGGTAAAACAGGCACAGCTGGAGAACCTGTGCCAGCCTTCCCCAAAAGTGTCTGTGTGGTTGTATAAAGTCTTATCTCAAAGTGTGTGTGTGTGTGTGTCAGCTACTTGGGCAGGGAAAGGAAGCATTGGTTGGACAGAGTGGGTGCTGGAGATTTTAGCTTGCCCAACTAGGCTGAAATCTGGACCCTATAGCTGTGCCAGTGGGGAGTCTTATTGGGGATCTGGGGAGCAAGGGAGTGACCAGCCCTGGACTGACTGTGATCTCTGTGCGCTCTTAAGGGAAATTGCACTTTACTGTGTGTATTTGTTATCCTTTCCTCATGTATGAGACGCCCTCTCTGGTGTTAGTGGTGAGGACTGAGGCTCCTTGATTGCTGGGTCAGGGCATGGGTGTCACATATTAATTGGTGACAGTGGTGGGATATCCTCACATTTGTGTTTGGCAACAGTGGGGTATCCACATCACATATTAATTAGTTGGCAAATACTAATTGGCTTGAAGTGGTGTAGGTAGAGTGAATCCAGTAGCTTGTGTACAGTGAGCTTTGAATGTGTTTTTGTACTCTGAAACAGCCACACAGTGAATACTCAGAGTTCAGATCACAATTGCTTTATTTCTTTTGTTAGCTTAGTCAGGGTGAACAGGCAGCATGTCAGCAGAGGAGTATGGAAAGCTGACAAGGAGCCAGCTGGCAGAGATTTGCCAGGCTAGAGGACTGATGCATGGAAACCTAAGGCAGACCTGATTGCAGCCTTGGTAACAGCTGCATCAGAAAACAGCAACCAGGAGGACAATCAGACTGGCAGTGGAGATATAATTCCCTCGGAAAATGGACAGCTCAACCTTTCTGCAGTGGACTTAAAAATCCGGCTGGAGCTAAAGAGACTTGAGGTGGAGGCCTGGCATGTGGAATTAGAAGCAAATGAGAGACTGTGATGTTTGCAGGCTGAGGAGAATGAGAAACTGTTACATCTGCAAGTTGAGGAACAAGACAAGCAGAGGCAGCATGAAAAGTTCATGTTGACTCTTTGCCAGAGTCATGGAGGTAATGAGGAAGGGAGTTACTGGACCCCAGAAGCACAAATGGTCAGTAAATTTCTTCCGCAGTTTAAAGAGGGGGATCATTTTGATAGTTTCATTCATATGTTTGAGAAGGTATGTAAACAGTATGAAGTTGACCAAGGACTCTGGGTACAGTTCCTGACCCCCTTACTCCATGGTAAAGCTGTAACTGCATTAGCTAAAATGTCTGACGTTGCATGTTTTTATTATACTGCTGTTAAGAAATGTCTTTTAGAACTGTTTAAGCTAACACCTGAAATGTATAGGAAAAAGTTTCATGAGCATAGACGCAAGGCAGGTGAATGTGTGTGTGAATATGTTGCTGAATTAAGCACTTATTTCCATAGGTGGGTGAGTGGATGTTAGGTCACCACTTTCGAAGGGCTGGCAGACCTTTTGGGGAGGGAACAAGCCCTTAGCACTTTGCCTGAGGACGTGAGGATCTGGTTAGCTGATAGACAATGTTCTACTTCAGATGAGTTGGGGAAGAATAAAGACCTATACCTGACAAGCAGGGCAGTCCTGCTCAGGAAGGGGATCCCCAGTACTGCTCGTGTGTCTAAAGGAACCCATGGTGGGCAGCACAGACTGCCACAACAGAATCTGCTACTATCAGGTTGAAGACACTAGTCTAGGTAGACGACCAGGAGCTAGGGCTAAATGTTTTGAATGCAACACATGGGGTCATGCGGCATACAGGTGTCCACAGAGGCAAGGTAGGGAACCAAAGGTGAGAGAGCCAGTAAGTGGGAAAGACAAAATGCCAATAGTAGGTTGTCTTGAGTCAATAGGGGTACCAAACTACCATCCTGCAGATGTCCTGATAGGGAAGGATTTGGATGAGGCAGTACCATGTGCTTATGCAGTTACACACAGTGAGGCTAGGAGACAAGCATGTGGGTCTGGTAGCCTGGGGGAGACCCAGATAGACTGCATACTTACAGCCAGGACTGGTGAGGTGGTTACTTCAGAGAGGGAGCTCCTCTGTAGCAGTGAAAATGAAGGTGAGCCACAGCTGCTTGTGGGTACTGATGGTCCCTTGGACAGAGGTGAGTAGTAGTACCCAGGCTGACAGTGAGGCACCACTGTCACAGGATGCCAGACTTCCTGTGGAAGGGGAGCTGGGAAGGGTTATAAGGAGAGAGTTGAGACAGGCTCAGCTCTCAGACCCTACCTTGCAAAGCCTGAGGCAGGTAGCTAGGGAGGCACTTGATTCTCAAGGGAAGAGGGAATCTGCATACTGGGACAAAGGGTTACTATACAGAGAATGGACCCCTGAGGGAGGGCTAGAAGGTGAGAGAGTATAGCAGTTGGTAGTGCATAGAGATTACCATGTGGCACTTCTAGCCATAGCCCATGATATTCCCTTTGCAGATCATATGGGTATAAAACATACAAAGAGGTGTATTATGCAGAACTTCCACTGGCCTGGAATTTCCAGAGATGTAACAGGGTACTGCAGGACCTGTAAGCAGTGCCAAAAGGTAGGCAAGGCAGGAGACAAGGTGAAAGGTCGTTTGATGCCTTTGCTTGTAATTGAGGAGCCATTTCAGAGGGTAGCTATGAATATTGTAGGTCCTCTGAGTACCGCAAATTCCACAGGGAAAAAATATATCCTAGTGGTAGTGGACTATGTAACATGATGCCCTGAGGCAGTGGCTTTGTCCTCCATTGAGGCATAGAAGGTGGCAAATGCTTTATTAGAGATTTTCAGCAGGGTAGGTATCCCAAAAGAAATACTGACTAACAGAGTTGCCAATTTCATGTCAGACCTGATGGCTTGTCTGTGGAAGTCCTGTTGGGTGAAGCACATGAAGACCTCCCCCTACCATCCCCAGACTAATGGTCACATTGAGAAGTTAAACTCTGCAATCAAGTCCATGCTACAGGTATTTGCAGATCAGTTTAAGAGGGAGTGGGACAAATATTTGCCCCATCTGTTGTTTGCTTACAGAGAGGTTCCCCAGTAATCCACGTTTTTCACCCATTGAGTTGCTGTATGGGCATAGGGTGAGGGGACCTCTAGATTTAATTTGAGATGAGTGGGAAGGTGAGTGTGAGTCAAACAAGGAGTCTGTTGTGTCTTGCATTCTAAACCTCAGGATAAGGCTCAGGGAACAAATGGACTTGGCCCAAGAGAACCTGGCAGAAGCGCAACAACCGAAAAAAGGTGTGGTATGACAGGAATGCTCGAGCTAGAAAGTATGCTGTGGGGCAGCAGGTAATGATTCTCATTCCTGTCAGGCACAACAAGATGGAAGGAGCTTGGGAGGGACCCTACAAGGTGGTAAGAAAGGTTAGTGATGTTAACTACATGGTGGATCTGCTAGGCAGATGGCAGGGGCACAAATTGTACCCTGTTAACATGATGAAACCTCACCATGATAGGGAGGCCATTATGCTGAGCATTTGCAGTGGATTGCAGGAGGCTGAAGGAGATATGGGGACTGATCTCGTTAGTGAGGCTTGGGCTGACACCTCAGTGGAAGGGGTAGCAATGTCCCAGCAGCGATCTCCTACCCAGGTTCGAGAAATCCAAGCTGTGTTGCAGGCATTTGGGGACATGTTCACTGGGAACCAGGATGCACCCACCTGATGCAGCACGAGGTGGATACAGGAACCCAAAGGCCTATTAGACAGGCCCCTTCTAGAGTGCCTGAGAGAGTCAAACAGACTCTGAGGGAGGAGGTACAGGAGATGTTGGAACTAGCGGTGATTCAATAGTCCAACAGTCCCTGGGCATCCCCAGTAGTGCTGGTGCCAAAGAAGGATGGCAGCACCAGGTTCTGTGTGGGCTACAGGAAATTAAATAGTCACACAGTCAGACACTTACCCCGTGCCTTGGACAGATGAGGCCCTAGAGCAGCTGGGTGGGGCTAAGTATCTTACAACCATTTATCTTACCAAGGGTTATTGGCAGGTACCCTTGACTCCCAGTGGTAGAGAGATGTCAGCCTTTGTAACTCCTTTTGGCCTGTACGAGTTCTCAAAGATGCCCTTTGGGATGAAGAATGCCTCAGCAACTTTACAGAGGCTGGTAGATTGTACCCTAGCAGGAGCAGGATGGTTTGCCCTTGCTTACCTAGATTATATTGCCATTTACAGCCATTCCTGGCCAGAGCACCTTCAGAATGTCAGGGAGGTGCTGGGCAGACTACAGAGAGCAGGGTTGACTATTAAGCTGAGCAAATATCAGATGGGTATGGTGGAGGTCTCCTACCTAGGACATGGAGTGGGCAGTGGTACGATAAGGCCAGAACCTGCCAAAGTGGAAACTATTCAGGCATGGCCTGCACCTGTTACCAAAAAGCAGGTGAGGGCATTTCTAGGAACAGAAGGATACTACAGAAAGTTCATCCCCAGTTATAGTACCATAGCTGCTCCCCTCACAGACCTGATAAGGAAGAATAGGCCAGATACGGTAGTGTGGATCCTAGCATGTGAACAGGCATTCCAGAAGCTTAAAGAAGCTTTGGGAGGACTCCCTGTGTTAGCCAGTCCAGATTACAGCAAATAATTTGTTGTGCAGGTAGATGCTTCAAACCACGGGGTGGGGGCTGTACTTAGCCAGATTTCTTCAGAGGGGGAAGAGCACCCAGTGTTTATCTCAGTCATAGAAACCAACCCAGGGATGAATGCTATGCAGCTGTAGAAAAGGAATGTCTAGCCATAGTGTGGGCATTGCAGAAACTTCAGCCTTATCTGTATGGAAGAAAATTCACTGTTATGACAGATCACAACCCTCTAACATGGTTAAACAAAGCCAGTCAGCAAAATGCCAAGTTGGTAAGATGGTGCCTGGGGTTGCAATCATATATGTCAGTGCAGCACTGCAGTGGGAGTAGCAATGCCAATGCAGATGGGCTCTAAAGACAGGGAATGGGGTAAGTATACTCAGATAGACCTAACCCTCTCAAGTGGCGTTTCTCAAGGGTTACTAGCTTGAGTTCTCCAGGGGGAGAAATGTGAAGATTGGTAGAGATGGGTGAAGGCTGCAGCCTAGCCAGATAGAATTGTGCAGATAATTCTATAATTTATAAATATGAATGTTTAACTTAAAACAATGTGGCAACATTGCCATCTGCTGTAAAGAAAGCTAAGTCAAGCATTTCTTGTTGGTCCTTTGAAATTAAAATTATTTTATCACTGCCTTTGATGTTTTACAATTAGGCTACAGTCCGATTAGATGAAGGCTTCTGCCTATTGTCTTAAGGCTAAAGTTAATGAGCAGAATTTACATGTGGAATGTCCTTTATTGCTCTAAGTGTAAAAGAATGTAAATGCAGTTTCTGTCAGCCTGGGAACACCAGGAAAGTGTAAAAGATTATGTAATGTTTAGCAGGACTGCAGTTTCAATTTAAACAGTGAGAACCAGAGATTATTAAGCATTTTTGTCTGACTATCCAACTCACAGCACTGCCTGTTGCTCTATGTAAGTAAGTTATTTTAGAAGTGTGTTTTATGGTAGCAATAGCTTAGAATTAGAAAGTTTAGACTAAGTGATTTTTTGTGATGTCAGAACTGTACTACTGATTTATTTTAAGTATTTCTGTGTGATCTCTGAACTCTTTTGACTAGCACTGTGTAGTAGAAAGTATTGTCTTGCAATTTTAATTCTTTTAACTGTGGCTGGTTTGTGTAGAGATAAGTGAAGCTCTAGAGTACACTGCATATTTATAGAGTTTATTGTACAAAGCCACTCTAATAAGCCTTGACTGATTAGTCACACTTACCAAATGGATAATAATATTGCACAGTAATAATTGGACACCCTTTTAAGGGCTTTTGGGTAGCTGATAATATTATGTGGGTGGTGGCAGCCGGACTACCATATAGTCTGGGTAAAAGGGATACAGCTGGAGAACCTGTTCCAGCCTTCCCCAGAAGTGTAGGTGTGGTTGTATAAACTCTTATCTTAAAGTGTGTGTGTGTCAGCTACCTGGGCAGAGACATGAAGCACAGCACTGGTTGGACAGAGAGGGTGCTGAAGATTTTAGTTTGCCCATCTAGGCTGAGATCTGGACCATATAGCTGTGCCAGTGGGGTTTCTTATTGGGGACCTGGGGAGCAAGGGAGCAACCAGCCCTGGACTGACTGCGATCTCTGTGTGCTCTTAAGGGAAATTGCACTTTACTGTGTGTATTTGTTATCCTTTCCTCTTATATGAGACACCCTCTCTGGTGTTAGTGGTGAGGATTGAGGCTCCTTGATTGCTAGGCCAGTGTATGGGCATCACATGTACATCCCTATATCATGTTGACATCTTGCATAAAGTCCCCAATGAGACCTCCGACTGTTGTCAGAACACTGGCCTTAGGCTGAATGGAATGAAAAGTGTTGCAATCCTCTGCGGAATCAATGTGGTTTCCATAAATTAACACATTGCTGGTAGTCCAATGGGCACAGAAGTCCTTATACGAGGCCTGGGAATACTGGTTGACAGTGCCTCTCTTATGAACACCAAATTGCTACTGTGGACAGAAATACCTTCTATGTGGCACATCTCATAACTAAGGGTATTTCATCTAGGAAGGAAGAGGTCAATGTCTCCCTCTACTCTCTCCTCATTAGGCCAACCATCAGGTACAATGGCCCATTTGCCATGTATCTCACTAGACACCTGCAACAACTGTGGAGGCTGCAAGTGTACCTCACAAATAGGACCCTATCCCTTAAACAACTATCCTATATGGACAGTCCAATACCTTCAAGTATTCTTGGTCACATCTTGGCTACTTATAGGCAATCCCTGCTTAACTGACAATGCCATGTTTGGCCAGCTGTGTTAGGAATGCCTTATCTAGTGAAACTCCTCAACCTCATTACCACAATCAACAGAACATGCTGGGGGATAGGTCCATAACCCAGCAAGTGGCCATGTTATGCAATATATGTCGCATACATGTCAATCAGAGCATCTCACTGGCCATCTTCAAGAGAAATCTGGATGAGTGGATGGGGAATTTAACTGTTACCCTGGGTATCACTCAAGTGCAACAGTCGATAGACACACTGGGAACAAATGTCAGGTGGCATGATGCCAGGGAACTCCCATGGGATAGGATTGTCATGGCTCCATGACCATTAGCCTGGTACACACACCTATGAACACATGATCCTATGAATCTCAGTACTGGCAAATGTGTGTGTGCATTACTGTGCATACAAGTGTTTGTGAGTATGTAAACTTGTAGGTGAAAGTACTTTGAGGCCCTTCTCACCCACTACACCCCCCCACTGCTATACTTTACAATGGCTGGTGATGTTGCTCACCTTAGAAGAAATATGGAACAATTTGCACCCTACCAGCTCCGTGGCATGTGTGATAAATGCATATCACTGTAGTAGCAATAACTAGATAGGCAGTGGTTCTAACCTCAGACTGGGCAAATGTGTGATTGTGTGTGTGAGAACAGTATCCTGTGTTTGAGTGAGTATTATATCCAGTGGGGGTGTGGTATAGGTTTTACATTTTTAGACCATGGTACTCCCAGTACATGTCCCAAGGTCCACTGTACAAGGCCCGCTGTCTCCATCAATCGTATAGGTATCTGATTACACTATTCAGCCCAATAAGGGCCATGCTGTGTGCAGGAACTATGTAACTGTATGGACTGACTGATACGATAGGCAGGACTGCTAACCTAAGGTCTGCCAACTGTATTACTGTATCTGTGTTGGCCATTGTGTATATTTCTGTAGGATAGAGTATTTTGAGTCCATTCTCACCCAGTACATCTCCCATTGCCATACTGTACAAGGCCTGGTGATGTTGTTCACCTTAGAGGAACTGTGGAACACACGTTACTCTACAAGCTCTGTGGCACATGCAATAAATACCTAACACTTCAGTAGCAATAACTAGATAGATAGGGGTTCTAATCTCAGTCCTGGCAAGTGTGTGTGTGTGTGTGTGTGTGTGTGTGTGTGTGTGTGTGTGTGTGTTTGAGTGAGGAATATATCCATTGGGTGGCCATGTTTTACAGTTTTAGGCCATCGTACTCCAAGCACACATCCTAAGTTCCACTTTACGAGGGCCACTTTTTACATCAACCGTAGAGGTATCTGTACACACTCTGCAGACCTATAAGCCCTGTGCTGTGTGCAACAGTTATGTAACAGTATGGAATGAGTAGCTATAGAGGCAGGGCTCCTAATCACAGTACTGGCACACGTGTGAGTGCATTGGTGTGTATAGCAGTGTTTGGGAGTGAGTACACTCGTGCATGACATTATTATGAAACCTGTCACACTGACTACACCACTCACTGCCATACCTTACAAGGGCACGTAATGTTATTCACTATACACATACTTTGCAAACTCAACACACTATGAGCTCTGTGCCACCTGAGATAACTGCCTAATACTGTAATACCACTAACTAGATTGGTACGGATTTCAAACCCAACACTGGCAATTGTGATCATGTGTGTGTGTGTGTGTGTGTGTGTGTGTGTGTGTGTGTGTGTGTGTGTGTGTGTGTGTGTGAACAGTATTCTCTGTGTGTTGGGTCAACACAATACCCCCTGGGTGTGTGGGATTTACAAATCTGAGTTGTGTTTCACCCTCTACACTTACCATTGTCCACTGTACAAGAGCTGCTGATGTCAGCCACCATACATCTACCTGTATACACCCCTCAGCCCTATAAGCTATGTTGCACATGTAATAACTGTTATACAGATCTGTTAATTGTGTGCAGTTGTACTTTGGATATGACGCACTCAATATGTTACCACACTGCCATACCCCTTGTAAATAATGTCTGCAGGGCCACATCCTGCTAACATAAAGACACCTAGAACACAAACAGAATACATTATGGAGACCACATTCAGTCAGCATTAATAACAATAATACATCATGGCTGGACAGCTACACACTCTAATTGTAACCATTAAACATGCTGTTTGACAACCCTTTGCACAGCATTGCATTGCTAAACTCTACTAAATTCACCCTGTGCATGAGAACCATATTAGCATGTCCCTGCATCGATGGTATTGATGACAGGGATGTGGCACAGGTATCATCATATGCACAGGGTGTGGTGTGGCTTTACCAGAGCCCTAGGCTGGGTCATTTGGTTGACATCATGTGTGTGTGTGTGTGTGTGTGTGTGTGTGTGTGTGTGTGTGTGTGTGTGTGTGTTTGGGGGGTGTTCATTAAATGGGCCATGCAGAGGTGGTGTGTGTAAGTCTGGAGGTGACCTGGCTGTGATGGTGATGTGTGTGTGTGTGTGGATGCACATAGTCACGCCATGTGGCTGCCCTACACAGGGGTATGTTGGACAGCTGTGGACCATACATGGCAGGGTGCACAGTTCACCATCTCTAGCCATGGACATGGGAACTGGGTCTGCCAGGGGGACCCACTAGCACCACCAGGCCTAAGGCCAGATGTAGTACTACTCCTTGATGGTAAGTGCTGTCTGCTGGATCCACATCCCTGTTGGGACCGGCCTGGACCACGTGCCTATGGCCGGCTGTGTTGTGGCATGGACAGCAACCCATTTGCAGTTATGCTGCTGGTACTGCCAGTATAGGAGCGAGAAGTTGCACAGCCATGTGGACCCTCAGCTGTTTGTGGTGCTGTCCTACATCCACATGGCTGATGGCCAATTCCCACCACATGGTCTAACACAGACATTCCACAGTTGGGGATTGCCACCATCTCACCCAACCATCTATCCATGACCTCAGCATAATAATGGTGGGCATCAGCAAGATCATGGATGTTGTCACTCATAGCAGGAAGAGTTGCATTCGCAACCCTGAGAATCTGTCTGGTGTTACGTTCATTACATGCCTGTGCCTCCATGATGGTCCGAAACATGCATCTGGTGACACCTCCTGTGGCACTTGTGACAGGGGCATGATGGGCAGCAGTCCTCCTTCAAGTACCCCTGTCCGCCCGCCTGTGTGGGACCTCGCCTGTTATCTGGCTATGGCTGGTGTCTACAGACACACTTTCCATTGTCACACTTGCCTGTCCCATGCCACCACCTGCCAACTGTCTATTATCTATGGTCACTGGTGATGGACTATGTGTGGACATTGTGACTGTGTGTGGGGATGGGGTAGACAACAGTGGGATGCTAACTAATTGCACAGATTCAGCCCCTGACAACCCTGCCTGTGCCTCACTATGCCTATCATCATTGTCAGAGTCTACAGAGGCACTGACAACAGTTTCCAGGTGGGAGGGACCCTGACCCCCATCGCCACCTGTGAGAGGAAGAAAATATATGTAAATTAATACCTGTACATTATGGTTGGCTATCATGCACACAGACACTTACAGGTGAGGTGGCACAAAGCTATTACACAGACCTCACATTACCCAAAAGGTGACATGTATGACACACAGCCCTCAACATCATGCATTGCAGCCATTCTTAATCCTTGGTACTAACAATATACATCTCTGGGATGCATGAGTACTGTTAGTAGGTGACATCCATTCCCCTAACACACACACTGCACCCATGTACATATTATTGCTGTTCACTCATATAGCACAGTGGCAACTACTGTAGACCATACCTCACAGCTGTACAAATCATTGAAGAATGTGTAGATGTCTGGCACATATGTTTGCTCTGTTCCTCACAACCCCTATGTGTTTGTCTGACACATAACTGGGATGATATGAGGTTTTATGTCACTAATTAATGACATACATTTGATTTGCAGACCTCATTACCAGCAGTGAACATATATTCAAACAAATCCTGTTACACCAACAACCTTCTAAGCTTAACGTGGCTATGATAAGTGTACACACCCCTGTTAACATGCCAGGCTCTTGTATTATATAAAATGAGACCACAATTCTGCATACAAAACCATTACCCACCTGAAATGTATCATATGACCTGTGCAATCCAATTGTTGGTAAATATACTGAGTGAGATGCATACGATATGGTGGTTGCATAAGTGTGAACACCTTTAAAGCAATGCTTTTTTGAAGCACCTGTTAAGTGAACTACAGCAGTCACTCTTCCTGGGAAGGGATATATCAGCATGGAAACTCTTGACTTGTCATTATTTGGACAGTCTTCCCTGCAAAGGTCCCCCAACTCTGTCAGATTGCAAGGCCAGCTCATGTGCACAGCCATTGGAGGTCACACTGGGGGTTTACTATTGGTGCGCTTTGTCTGGCTCAATTCATACCCTTGATTGTATTCAGGTGGAGCCATTCTTAGGTAGCTTTGGATGTGTGCTTCAGGTCATTGTCATACTGTAAGCTGAAACCCCTCTCCATCCTCAGCTGTCTTGCAGATGCTTGATGGCTTTGGAACTGTTCATAATTCCCTCCACCATGCCTACAGGCATAGTTCCTGCTAATGAACAGCTACCCCAAAGCAGGGCACTGCCACCAGTGAGCTTCAATGTGTGGATAGTGGTCTTCAGGTGAAATGAGGTGTTGCTTGTGCACCACACATAGCTTTAGGGATAGTGGCTGTAAGTTTGAACCTTGGTCTCATTACACCATTACACATTTCAACACACGCCTTCAGGAGACGTGATGTTATGTTTTGCTACTTGTACACAGCCCTGGATGGTGTTTTATGTGGGTAAATGCTTCTGAAACTGACCCTACCCCATAGGCCAGACTTATGCAGAATCCAGGCGATTGTTGCCACATGTACTACACAACCAGTACTTGCCAGAGATTCCTGCAACTCCCTCAGTGTTGCTGCATGTTTCCTGGCAGCCTCACTGATCAGTTCTCAACATGTCTTTTCATCTGTTTTGGAAGGACATCTGGTTCTTTTCAACAGCATGTTGTCCCATATTTAATCCACATTTTGATGACTGTCTCCACTGTGTTCCATGGCATATGTGATGCTGTGGTAATCTTGTTGTACTCTACTCCTGACTGATACCTTTCAAATATGAGATCCCTTTGATGCTTTGTAAGATGTATGCAAGCCATGGCTGTTTCTGTTACAGGCAACTGAGCAAATGTCATGAATACACTGCTTGGACAGCAGACTGTTATTCGATGTTAGATTGAGCCCCTGTACTTGATGGCAGGTGTGTAGCCAAGCAGAGTGAATGCTGTCAGTAAATCACATGCTGCTTCCACAATATGTTATTTGGAGGGTGTGCACACATATGCATCCAGTGTATTGTAAGGTTTGTATACCCCATATTTGGTATCCTAACATATTTTTCTGTTTTACAAGTTAATTGTTCATATTATGGTCACATTACAGGTTGGAAAAGGTGTGGAATGTAATATTGTGGTCTCTCGTTGTATATATTAGAAACACTTGGCATCTTAATGGGTGTGTACACTGTTATATCCACTGTATAGGATTAATGTTTCATACATGTCACTACCATAGCCCATTTGTCCCCCCCAATTTGTTGGTCTCTGTCCAGATGTCTTGCACTGATAGGTTGTGAGGTATGCTACAGGAATGTTACATACCCTTCAGAGAGGACCCCGTGGTGACCACTGTGATGCACTGCAGTTAACACCACCACAAGTGAACATGCACATCAAGCAAATGGCTAGGTGTCAGAGTTGTGTGCATGGCAAATAGCATGTCTGGGGTATTGGTAAACCACAACAAAACAATTCCATACTCACCAACTGCTGTCCCACTTGTAGACCAGAGGGACCTAAATAGCTGTGTGACAGAGGTACTGTCAGCAGACTCACATGTGGCCTTGGTACAGGGTGGAAGCAGCATTTCTGCCCATTAACAGTACAACCCCCAGTACTACAAAATATGCTGCCTATCACCATAGATGTGCACTTCTGTGCATTACAAAACCCTGTCCACAACTGCTATCTTCTCTGACATATGCATGTAGATACTCTACAGATACAACTATGTATGCTACAGCACTCTAGTAATGTGCACTGGGCCCTTACCTGCATGGTCCTTGTCCATTGTGTGGGTGCCACCCACCTCCACAATGCTGGATTCTGGATCCTGTTGTATGATTGGGGTGGATGCCTCAAGGTTGGTGAGGAGCTCCTCAGTGGGTGTCAGTGGGGCCTGCATGGCTGGGCCCCCACCTGTGGCTAAGCAGTCCCTGGCTATGGCAGCAGCCCTTCTCTGGGCATTGCGTATGAGGTCGGTTGAATGATGCTGGACCTGCTTGCAAGTTCATGCGTGCAGGCCGACATCATTTACCCTGTGTACTAGGTCATTCCACAGGGTGGTCCTCTCCCACAGATCTTGTTGGCTACGGCCAGACATGACTCCATGGGTCTGGATGATGGTTTCTATTACGATAGCTGTCTCAGCCTCTGTATACAGTGGAAGCCTAGGATGCTGCATACCACCTGGAAGACATAAACAGGGAAACACATCATAGGACCTCATACACTTGTCAACAGTATGGACAGAAATTGCACATCAACAGTGGATATTGGTTGCCACCACTCACAACTACACCATTACCCTCTAATCTATCAGCACAATATCAGCTTGCATTGCACTCCTGGCCCTGATGTGTCATATTCCCCCCAATGATGGACAGTTAATTGCATAATCCTCTATTCTCCATTCATTTCTGTGTAGAGGGATGACAGTGGCCATCTTCCATGTGGATGGAGTGTGGATGGTGCCGAGGATGTGTTTGACTACAGTGTGTGATGGAACTGTGAGCACATGCCTGAGTTCATGTAGGATGCAGACAAGGAGTTTATCAGGTCCCGTGGTGACTTGGTGTTGTTGCCCTTCAGTAGGCAATATGTACCTGCTCACCATTAATGAGGGCAGGGGTGCAGTTGATGTGCATATCCCCCTATATGGATGGGGGGCAGGGGGTGATGTTCACACCTAACCTGTCTGATACATGTTGCCTATAGCCATGGCATGTTTGTATGAGGTGTGATTTACCACCAGTACAGGGTGAATTGTGTTCTTGCCTCTGAGACTGACAACATATGTGGAGACACCCTTGTGATTGGCCTGGGCAGTGTGGATATGTCTGATTTGTACTCATAGTTAGCCTTACCTGTGACCTTACATGCTTGTTCAGATAGAGGTGAACATGCTTCCAAGTTGTTGCCTACACCTATATGGCCCTGTACAGCCAATATAGCAACCTATTATGTGGTTTGTGTATTGCTGCTGTCCACCAAAGGGGATGACTCTACCTTAGTGGAGGCGGGTTTTACAGGTCAGGTATTGCGGCGTCCATACAGCTACAGTGGATATAAAAGTGTACACACCCCTGTTACAATACCTGGTCTTTGTGCTATCATAACATGATACCACAATAACTCATTTCAAAACAATTCCCACCTTTAATGTGACCTATAACCTGTACAATTCAATTGAAAAACATGACAATCTGTTATGGAAAAACATATGCAAATTAAACTCAATACAGTAAGCTGGTTGCATGAGTGTGCACACCCTTAAACTGATACTTTGTGGAAGCATCTGTTGAGATAATTACAGGATTCAGTCATGTTGGGTCAGAGTCTATCAACATGACACATCTTTACTTGGCAATAGTTGCCCACTCTTCTTTCCAACAGCACTACAAATATGTCAATTTGTGAGGGCATCTCTTGTGCACAGCCCTATTCAGGTCAACCAACAGATTTTGTATTGGATGTACATCTGGGCACTGGCTGGCACATTCCCAAACTGTAATTTTCATCTGGTAAAGCCATTCTTTTGTTGATTTGGATGTATGATTGGGGTCATTGTCATGTTGACAGGTAAAATCCCTCTTCATCTTCATCTTTCTAGCAGATGACTGAAGGTTTCTGAACAAAAATGTTTGGTATTTGGAACTGTTCATAATTCCCTCCACCTTGACTAAAGGCCCAGTTCCAGCTTAAGAAAAGCAACCCCAAAGCATGATACTGCCACCACCATGCTTCACCGGGGGGATGGTGTTCTTTTGGTGATGCAAAGTGCTGTTTTGGGCCAAGCATACCCTTTGGAATTGTGGGCCAAGGGTTCAACCTTGGTCTCATCAGAACATGATACATTATCCAACATGTTTTTGAGAGACTTGATGTAGTGTTTGGCAATGTTTGTCTGGCCCTGGACATTTTTCTGTGTAAGAAAAGGCTTCCATCTTGCAACCGTACCCCATAGGCCAGACATATGGGGAATATAGAAAATTGTTGTCACATATGGAACACACCCAGTACTTGCCAGGCATTCCTGCAGCTCCTTCAGTGTTGCTGTAGGTCCCCTGGCAGCCTTCATGGCCAGCTGTCGTCTTGTCATTTCATCCATTTTGGATGAACATCCAGGTGTTTGCAGCGTCACTGTTGTCCCATATCTTCTCCACTGTTTGAGGACTGTCTGCACTGTATTCCATGGTATATCCAATGTTGTGGACAGTTTTTCTACTCTTCCCCTGACTGATACCTTTCCACAATGAGATTCCTTTGATGCTTTGTAAGCTGTCTGCAAAACATGGCTTTTGCTGTAGCAGGCAACTGGGTAAATGTCAAACAAATCCTACTAGGACAGCTGAACATTATTTGGGGTTAATCAGAGTCTCTTTAATTGATGGCATGTGTGTACCCAAGAAGACAGAATGCTGTGATTACAGAAAGAGGTGTGTCAACACATGCATGCAATTAGCTTATAGTACATTTTTTATGTTTTATATGTTCTCCCCTAACAGATCTGTTTGTTTTTCAATAGAAATGTACAGGTTATGGGTCACATTCAATGTAGAAAACATTTTGAAATTATTTTCTGTGGTCTCATTTTCATATAGCACACAAACCTGGCATTTCAACAGGGGTGTGTACACTTTTGATATCCACTGTATGTAGGTGTTTATATAGCTGTTTGTGGTAGGCATGGACAGAGGGACATAACACAATTGGACACTTCTCCGATTACAACCTGATAATCATGCCTATTCTAGTACTCATATCAGTGTCAAGCCAATGCAACAACCAGTAGCTGTAGATATTTATGTCTGTTGTATGCAGTGAAAGTGATATTACACACATGTACAACATGCACAACTTAATTACCTAACTGCTTGCAACCCATGTCAGTTTTGTGCCTTTCAGCTGAACATACACATACATACATGTGCTCAGGTGATACCTGGTATACATTTTTGTTCTATGTTAGTATGGCACACTGTATTTACAGTCTTGCTGCTCAGTCATACCTCTCAACCTGTTATAGTAGGACATCTGGACAATGGCACACATAAATGGGTGGCAAAGGCACATCAATATTGACACCATATTAATATTGCTGTAACATACATAAGTAAGGTGATTGCACAGTAGGCTTTGCCATCACAGTGATAACTTGGAGGATGTCCGACATTCATAACTAGGCTATTATGTTACAATGTCATTGTTCACAGATTTGCCAATGGTTTGCCTGACATAACACAACTCTATGTGTAAGTGACTACAGATATCAGGCACACATGTGCTTATTGTCCAGCGGAAAACTGTACAGTTGAATGGTATGAACTCACTATATCACATGCAGTTCAACACACACCTCTGCAACAGTATTTTACTATGCACATGCTCTGTATAAGTCTCTTAGCTTTACAAGACAAACGTGTATCAGAGTTATATTCACAGGTAACATATGGATATGTACAACATCCCTATAGCTGGCCTAGCAGTGACACAGTCAGTAGTGTTTGACAGACACTCCAGTAGTTGTTATGTCAGCTGTCCTTTCCTGGGGGTGAGTCAGGGGCCTGAGCTGCGATCTATGTCACTGCAGACACGGACAGATGCTATGGCCATAGGTGTTGTTCAACAGTACATCAGTACAGCAAGTCTTGTTGAGACATATTTTTTCAACCTCCTATTTCCCATTATTACAGAACACCTACTGCATTCAATTACATGCTTACATGTTTCACATACCTTTTTTTTTGGAAAGTAGATTGGGTAATATCTTCAGGTTTGGTATCTTGATTTGCAGTCTTTCTCTCTCTCTTACCTACAGGTATACAGATGGTTTGAATAGGTGGCAGCTTGATATTTGTAGGTAATGCTCATGACCAGGTGATGGCCTGTGCTGGCCTGTACACCAATTGGCGTTCCTCACTTGCTAATTGTACACAGAGCAGTGGTGTAGTTATTCCAATAGCCATTGTCATGGCAACACACTCCTATAACTGAGTACTTTATGTGGGCGTTGGCCCTTCACCTTGCCTGTGAGGAAGTCATCCTGGAGGTGTGTGAGCTACAGTGTTACAGACTGCAGGTGGGAATATCTCTTACAACAAGACTTGTGGAGACAGACCAACTAAATGGTGGAGAAGGTTCAAGACTTAGGGACAGAATGTGAGTATTGCTGTTATAGGTTCATACTAGGCTATCTGCCCTAGGGCATTTACAAGCCTAGCCAGAATGTGTTTGGCTTTCGCCGCCCATTTTAAATTTATTTTGCTATTTTTTTATATGGTTTGAATACTGCTAGTTTAACAGTGTTTGCCTGGACATGCTAGTTCTGCATGGATTTCAGTCTGACAAAGTTATGTGTCTGCATAGCTCTCAACTGTAGGGCTATCCACATAATGGCCAGAGGTTTGCCTATTATGTTTGGTCTGTTCCCCAGACAGGTGCTGTCCATGGCAAATCAGTAGTATACTCTGGTGATTGCAATCAATAAATGCCAACATCCATCTCTGTTTCTGACTTCGTATCCCTCAAAAAAGATATGTTACAAAAAACCCTGTAATACCAGCAACTTTCTCAGTGTGTAATAACAATATTTCAAATAAGGCCTTGTTTTTGGGCCTCCATCCCCCAATTATATCAGGCTTTGTCCAGATGTCATGCAGTAAGAGGTTGATAGGTATGGGCTATCATTATTTAGTGCTGTCATTCCTGCTATTATCCCAGTGATGTTGTGGAATCCCACACATGTTATGGGGTAGGGGCCATAAATATGAGAGCAAAGGCTGGACAACATGTTGAACCCTGTATAGTCAAGAGGTTGGTGTATAGAGAATGCTCTTAGATGCCCTTGTAACAAATTTTATGTGGGGAAGAGTAAGAAGTGTTTTAAAATTAGGCTGTTAGAACATGTGAGAGATATTACTAATGTGAAAGAAGAAAGTTCTATAGCTGTACATTTTAATACATTTCACCATGGGGACCATAGTGGGTTACAAGGTACTGTTTTGGAAAAGGTCTGTCTCTCAGTTTGATAGAACACTTATAACAGAACAATTGTTATGTAAAGAATCAATTTACATTTTAACATTTGATACTTTAGCCCCTAGAGGTTAAATGAGGAGTGTAATTGGAGGCTGTTTATTTAGATATGTAATTAAGTGTTAATTGCATCTTGTATTTAAGGCAAGTATGCTTTGTAATGTTTTCATACTTGAAGGCATTGGCCGAGATGTCAGAGTATATTAAATATGTGTGGATTACTGCCTGGTTTCTGTTTACTATCTTCAGTCATTTTAGTTGTTTTGCTAAGAGGTTGGTGTATGTCTAGCCATTGTGTATGGCTTATCATGATTTTGTAGCAGTGTACTGTGTACTTATTAGTCAGACTGTGGGGTTCCTATTGAATTGCCGACAGCTCACGTTGTCGAATGCATAATCATCGACACCTAAGTGTCTAATCCTACAATAGCAAATGGCCACATCATCAAATTCTTTCCTTGGGAAAGAATTTGCATGGCCGTTATCAGGGATTTGCTCTTTCCCCAATGTAGAGCAATCTCGCAGTTGGTATATTTAGTTGGGGGGGTGTGGGGGTGCAACCCCCCACATGAGGGGTGTGGGAGTGAAGGCTCCACTATGTTTGGGTATGTTTGTGTATTTTGTTTACGGTTGGCTGAGGAAAGAATTAGATGATGTGGCCATTCACTATTGTTAGCTTTCGATGCTTAGGTGTCGATGTTTTAGGATTCGACAACCTAAACTGTCGATGTTATAATATAGATGCAGACTGTGTAGGGGAAGGCAGGCAGATGTCAGTGGCATGGGTCCTTTTGTATCCAACTGTGCATGCTTCAGCAGTTATAGGTGGTCTATCAGCAGTATATGTTTGTATGGGCATTTGAGACATGGCCCATAACACTCCACAATTCCAGGTACACTGTGACCTGGCACAGTATATGTAGGGGTATTGTGTGACTGTCATTGAGGATATATCTGTCCACACAGACATTATACTGTAGTATTTGGTAGGCTTAACGGTATGTAGCTGTGACTGTGGTACAATTGTTTGTGTGTATGCACTTTCATATCGCTGTCTGTTTGTCATCACAGTTCCATTCTTGTAGTGCATGCTGTAGTAGACAATGCATATGTAATTCCCCAAAGCTGCTTTGGGGTAGTAATGTGTTGTTCTGACTGTAGTTTGGATGTTACTTGGTGACATGCTTGTCAGCTCAGTGTAGTTTCCCTAACGTTACATAGCTGCACGCATAGGTCTCAACCCTGCAGGTGTTCATATAGCATACAGTTGTCTGACTCATATATTTGGTCTGGTCCCCATGACAGGTGTGTATTGCTGACAATTCAGAGGGATTATGTGTGTAATGTATTCACTACATAATGACAGGCAATTGATTTCTCAGACATCTGATACTGCATTCAACATATGTTAGGACAGACAGCGTTACTGCAACAACTTCCGCAGTTTATCTACCCAATTATTTCCAATGTGTCCCTATTTCCATACCCTTGTCACCCCACTTTGTCTGGCTTGGTCCAGACTCCTTGTACTAAGGTGTTCTGGGGTATGACAGCACTGCATGTTATAGAGAAATAATATATATATATATATATATATATATATATATATATATATATATATATATATATATATATTAATAGAAGGAGGAAGCTACTACATGATAGAGCAAAATCCCAAAAAGGGAAGGCATCTCTGATCAGTATTAGCTACGGCCAGCTTCGAGAGAAAAAATGCACAGGACACTAAGGATAATCACAAGGCTTTCTTTAGTTATGTTAGGAACCTGGGTGGGAATTCCCAGATATGCTCAGAATTAGTCCAAAATGACAAAAAATACACCAAACCCACAGACATTGCCAACATCCTAGCTGACAGGTTCAGCACAAACCCCCCCCCACCAAAAGGGCAAATATCTATCCCAGCAGTGTGCTGCCCCCCTGACATCTCAGATTCTCAGGTAAGAGCTGCACTCTCCAAAGCAAAAAACACAGCATCAATGGGACCAGATGGTGTCCTGGGCTGCATCCTACATGAACTCCAAGAAGAGCTAAACCCAAACATAAAATTACTGTTCAATCTCAGCCTTACTACAGGATATGTACCCAAAGAGTGGCGTACAGCAACAGTGGTCCCTCTCCACAAAGGTGGTGCCTCAACGGATCCTGGAAACTATTGCCCCATAAGCCTGACTAGCTTGGTCTGCAAAGCTATGGAAAGGATCATCATGGACCTCATAAATAAAGATATTGGGGACCTACAGACACTGGATCCTACCCAGTTCAGCTTTGTTAAGGGCAAATCCTGCCTCTTAAACCTGGTTGATTTCTTTGAAACAGTCACCAAGGCCATTGACAAGGGGAAGGTGGTCCACACAGCCTTCTTGGACCTCGCAAAAGCCTTCGATACAATACCCCATTCGGGCATTATAGATAAGCTCACCAGCTTAAATATAAACCCCTATATCACTAGATGGGTTGCAAACTGGCTCAAGGACAGAACCCACATGGTTAGAATTGCTGGAGCTATGTCAGACTCCAAACCAGTTACAAGTGGCTTCCCACAAGACTCAGTCCTGGGACCTCTCTTGTTCGGTATATATTTCTCGGAGGTACAGGCCAACATGGAAGGACTGTGGCTGACCAAGTTCGCAGATGACTGCAAACTGGGTGCCATAATCGACTCTCCAGCTGACACAAGCATCCTCCAAACGGGCCTTATAGAAACAGACAACTGGTGCCAGAGCCATGGCCTCAAGCTAAATGCCAAAAAGTGTATAGTCATCCCCTTTGGCAAAAACAAAGTGCCCACAAATTACCACAAAGGTGGTAATCCATTAAGAACAGAAGAAGTAATTAGGGACCTGGGGACCCAAGTTGATAACAATCTCTCATTTGACAACCACGTGGCCAAAGTGGTTAGAAAAACATTTTATATAGCCCACCTAATCATGAAGGGATTCACATCTAGATCAGGGGAGGTCATCGTGCCTCTTTACTCATTCCTCATCATGCCCATAATTGAGTACAATGCCCCTTTTGGGATGTACCTTACCAGACACCTGCAGCAACTGGAAAGACCCAAAAAGTACCTCACCAAGAGGATCAAAGGGCTCAAACAGATATCATATGCTGCCCGGTTAAAGAAACTCCAGCTCTACTCACTGGCATACCGCCTGCTCAGAGGCGATCTGTGCCTGATGTATAAAGCCATGTCCAACCCGGAATTAATGGACATGCTGCACCTCAGAAAATCCAAATCCCATCGAGCTATGCGCTCGACAGACTTCAACCTCAGCACTGAAATAAATAGGACATGCTGGAGGGACAGATTCATAACCCAGAGGCTCCCTTCACTCTGGAATAAAATCCCAGTCCAGGTTAGGCAGAGTCCCTCATTGACTCTCTTCAAGAGGAATCTTGATGAGTGGATGGGAGATCGTATGTTTACCACGTGTATCACTTCTGAGTCACTGTTAGACAGAGGCACAGTATACTAACCTCGAAAAAGGGCATAGCAAAATTAATTTAAAATAGGTGTCTAAAGCCAAACACACTCTGGCTAGGCTTATAAATGCCCTAGGGCGGACAGCCTAGTATGAACCTATGAATCTATATATATATATATATATATATATATATATATATATATATACATACACACACACATATTTATATATATTTGTCATGTTCATTTTATACATTTCCTTACATATATCTGTATTCCCATATATATATATATATATATATATATATATATATATATACACACACACACACCTCAGTATTTATTGCTAATATATCTATATATTGTTATACATATAGATGCATCTCCATACATAACTATCTATATATTTATATGCTTCTTTTCATATATATATATTTGTATATACCAATCATTCCTGATTCTACGGTGTTTCCTCCCTATTGTTAACTGGCTGTAATGCATGATATGTTTGAAAAAACATCAGAAAATCTTACAGCTCAGATGGCTTAGTGGTAAATTGCTGTGGCTCTGGTGTACAGGGTCTTGGGTTCAAGCGCCATTTATTTTGTTGCTGGGCAGAACAAGGACTGATGGTGACTGAGTGATTAAGGCAGTTTTGAGTGGCTTTACACAGGTTTGCATGGGTTTGAGCGATGGTAAGCGATGCTAATAAATGGTTAAACAGATAGGCACTTACACCGTGTAGGCTTCGCTTAGCAACACTTACCAGTGCACAAATCCACTTAGCTGAGCTAACTGCTGGTTAGCATTCACGTTTGAGCAATGCTTAAACCTGCTAAACATAGCTGAGCACTAGTAACTATTGCTCACATTCTAGTCTTATAGAATAGCAGAGTAATGACTTAATTTAGTAAGTGTATATGATTGCCTTTACATAACATGCTTCTATGTGCTGTCATTACAGTAGCAAGGGGTGTGAATATACTGTATGGGACACTTGTGTATACATGGGTGGTATCACATGTTATATACACTCACACTTCCATGTTACAACAGCTACACTACTCTGGTTGACAAAAATAATTTAACACATTGTCCCCTGCCATAAACAAACTCTACAACAGAAGGAAGAAACTGTTGTAAAAGAGAGTAAAATCCCATGAGTGCAGGAGCTCCCTGGTCAGCCTCTGTAAGAAGCTGAGATCCCTTATAAGATCCTCCAAAACTAGCTACAAAAACAAAGCTGCCACTGATTCTAAGGGCAACCACAAAGCATTCTATAGCTATGTCAAGAATCTCAATGGCAACACCCAGATCTGCTCTGAGTTACAGCACAACTACATGAAAATTCCAGAACCAACTGATATTGCCAACATCCTGGCAGACAGGTTCAGTGCTAATGTTACCCCCCTCTCACCCCCTAAAGGGCCCATTTCTATACAGGAAGAATGCAGAGTCCCTCTAGTCACATCTATGCAGGTAAAAGCTGCACTCTCTAAAACCAAAAACACAGCATCCATGGGACTGGACAACATCCTAGGCTGCATTTTACATGAACATCAGAATGAACTGGCTCCCCACCTAAGCACCATGTTCAATCATAGTCTCACGTCAGGCTTTGTGCCCAATAAATGGCGCACAGCAACAGTTATCCCACTCCACAAAGGGGGAGCCACCAATGATCCTGAGAACTATCGCCATACTAGCCTGAAGTGCCTGGTCTGCAAGGCCATGGAAAGTATCATCGTGGAACTCATAAACAAAGACATTAGTAACCTCCAAACTCTGGACCCCACCCAGTTCAGGTTTGTGAAAGGCAGATCATGCCTTCTGAACCTGATCGACTTCTTTCAGGCAGTCACCAAAGCCGTAGACGAGGGTAAGGTGGTTCACACAACCTATCTTGACCTTGCCATGGCTTTCGATACCATCCCCCATTCTGGAATTATAGCTAAACTCACTAAACTAGGTATAAATCCCTACATCACAAGATGGGTTGCCACACTGGCTCACTGACAGAATCCACACTGTAAAAGTTGCAGACTCCAAATCTGACTTCAAACCAGTGACAAGTGGAGTACCACTGGGTTCAGTCCTGGGACCTCTCCTGTTTGGTATCTACTTCTCTGAAGTACAGGCTAACACAGAAGGCCTCTGGCTAATGAAGTTCACAGATGACTGCAAACTAGGAGCCATAATCGAGTCCCCAAATGATGTGGACATCCTACAGAAGGGCCTCCCTGAGACAGATGTCTAGTGTCAAAGGCATGGCCTCAAGCTCAATGCCAAAAAGTGCATCGTCATCCCCTTTGGTAAAAACTATGTACCCATGAACTACCACATAAAGGGCAGTCTACTTAATGCTGAATGTGTTATAAGAGACCATGGGACCCAGGTGACAGTAGTCTCTCCTTTGATAATCACATCACCACAGCAGTCAGGAAATCCTTCTATGTGGCACACCTCATCACAAAAGGGTTCTCATCCAGGAAAAAAGAGGTCACTGTTCTCCTCTACTCGACACTCATTAGACCCATTATAGAGTACACTGCCCCTTTTGGAATGTACTTCACAAGACATCTGCAGCAGCTGGAAATGCCACAAAAGTACCTCACAAAGAGGATTACTGGCCTCAAACAGATGCCCTATACTGACCTTCTCAAAAAACTCCAGCTTTACTCTGTAGCATATCGCCTACTCCGAGGAGATCTCTGCCTAACATATAAAGCTATGTTAAACCCAGAGCTGTTGGACATGCAACACCTAAAGAAATCCCAATCCCTCCAAGCTACACACTCTAGGGACCTAAACCTTGTCACCACAATAAACAGGACATACTGGAGAGATAGATTCCTGTCCCAGAGACTTCCTATACTCTGGAACAAGCTACTCATCTATGTCAAGCAAAGTTCGTCATTAGCACTCTTCAAGAAAAATCTTGATGAGTGGATGGGAAATAGGAAATACATCCCGGGGATCACTTTTGTGGCTCTGCTCGACAGGGGCACAGGAAATTAACTTTCATGGGTGGCATAAGCCAGGGAACCTTGATTGCTAGGCTTACTTAGGCTCTTGGGCCGATAGCCTAGTACCTACCTATGAACCTATTAATTTAGTATTTTTAAGGCTGCTTTTCCATGTAAAATTTGATTGCCTATTGTAGTACTCAAACCATGCACCCCTGCATGCAAAGTTGGGACTCAGGAGTACTACACTATCCTGTTCTTGGTGCTTGAGCTGTATGTTTTTATGTATCTCCTATTGGATATTAATATCATATTATTATATTAACTGTAGAGTACTGTGTTTTTTGGCCATGTCATTGAGGACTGCTGTCATGTAGTAATAGCATACATTTCAGGTTCAGACCTCTATCCTTCAGAACATTCATGCTAATGCATAACCTGTTTTTTATTTAATTTCTGTCTGTCCTCTGTGCAGATGGGATGACACCGGTGCTCAGGCTGTGGTAGACTACAGTGCAGAATGGGTCTGAGAAGCCACACCTGTGTTCATGTAGGATGCAGCCAGAAAAGGTATCAGGCCTATGGAGACCTGTATGTGTTGCTTCTGAGAGGGCATTACAGACCTGCTGTGTGATCATGAGGGGAGGGAGGCAGGTGCTGTACATGCACATGTGTACCTATGGGGGGACAGGAGGGGTGATGTCTACATGTCACCAGTCTGCAGCTGGTTGCCTATATCTATGGCATATGTGTATGCGGTGTTATTGACCACCACTACAGAGCAGATATGTGTGCTGCCTCTGGAATTGCAGACACATGTCTGGAAGGCCTAGTGATTGGCCTTGGTGGATGTATCCAGTTTGCACTCAAAGATAGCTGTATGGTACAAAACCAGTGACCTTATTTGCTTGTGCAGACCAAGGTGAGATGGCTTCCAATGAGGCATCTGTTCCTTCATGGCCCGTCCAGTGATAAATTCAACCTATGATGGTAGTTGTGTATGTCTGCTGTCTACCACAGGCTTCCATCTTACTTTGAGGGGTTGATGTCCTGTCAGGTATTGCTAAGGCCATATAACTATGTAGGTGCCCACATAGTATTGTGCTGTGGGCCTTGACACTGCTGCTAGTTCCAACATATGGGATGCCCATCATGTGGGCCTTGCCCCTTTTCTTTGCCTGTGCAAGGGACATTACAGAGGTGTGGGGGCTACAGATTCATAGACAGTAGGTGGGAATACTTCACAGGACAGGACTTGTGGAGACAGCCCAACATGGGGGACATATTTCCAGAATTGTGAACAGATTGTATGTCATTAGTGCTGTTATACACATGGAGGGTTGATAGATTGACAGGGTTTGTGTGGACATGCATTTACTGAGTGACTTCACGTCTGACAGTGATATGTCTCTGACATACCTTTCCACTGGCATGCTGACCACAGACTGGCCACACATTTGCCTATGTCTGGTCTGTTCCTCAGACAGTTGTTGTCCTTGGAAAATCAGAAACAACAAAAAGAAGGCAGGCAATGGTAGCTGTAACTGTTTATATAGAAAAAATAAGATCTTTCGTCAAGTAACATACACTCAACTTCATCAGATAAAGGTTAAAATTATACAAACCATTTTATACAAAATTAAAACAATGTCACATGTTTAGTTCCCTCCCTTCTCCATCTATCAACTAATTACATCGAATTAATTATTTAAAGCTATATTTTCCATTATGTTACGGAAGATAGGTTATGTTGATTACATTCATGACACAAAGTAACTTTGCATAAGCATTTGATATCTTTTAGCCAAAATTGATTATATTGTATATATTTTTATAAACTCATAAAAAACAGAAAATGAAAAGTAGGTAATGATTACCATATTCCCTACTTGTTGTTAACGTTTAAGGCTTCTCAATTTCAATACACAACCAAGGGAACATATTTCATTCAAACCGGGTAGAGCATAAGACTTTGTCTTTAACTGCCAAGCTAATTCTTTTAGTTCAAGCTTGTATTCCAAAGGCCCACCCCTAATATCAAGTTCCACTTGGTCAATGACCCTAAATGTAAATGAAAGGCCAGGGTTTTCTGCTGCATGTTTCGCCAGAGCATTTTCAGTTTTAACTTTTCTGATGTTGTAAGTGTGCTCATACACCCTTTCTTTAAGTTTGCGCTCAGTCTTGCCATTGTAGAATGATATGCAGGACTGTCAAGAGGCTAAGTATACCATCATAGCGGAATTGCAATTAAATCTCCCCTTACTTGTAAAGTCAACATCAAGGATGTTAAACTTACTACATGTTTGCATGTGTCTATAATGTGAGCAAGACTTGCATTTATACATCCCTGGGGTACGTGTAATCTTAAGTGGGGGTAATTCTAACAGGTTCTTCAAAGTAGTACCCCTCCTATATATCACCCTAGGGCATCGTCCTAATTTAATAAGGTCTTTGTCAAACTGGAAAATGTGCCAGTTTTTTGCAGAATATATTTGATGTTAACTGCATCTAAACTAAATGTAGTGATAAAGGCATGGTTGTAGTCCAAAATTGGGAAATCGCTGTTTTCACTGAGTGGCTTGTTATTCGTAATTACACTTTGGCCCATGTTGTTTAAAATGGCTTTAAAATAACCATTCGCCCTTTTGTTTTGGACTTCCTTCAATACATTTTTCACTATATGTTTAGGGTATCCCCTATTAGTAAACATTTGAACTAGTAGTCTACATTCACTTTCAAAATCAGTGGTAGTAGTACACAAATGCGTTAACATCAGCAACTGTCTCAATTTATAACAGCAATATGTCTAATCTTCACCTGTGTTTGTGCCTCTGTCCCCAAATGATGTCAGTCTGTGTCCAGATGTCATGCACTATGAGGCTCAGAGGTATTCAGTATCATTATTTCTTGCCTTCATTCCTGCTACCATCCCAGTGATGTAGTAGACCCACAGACATGTTATGGGGAAGAGGCCATAGATATGAGTCCTGAGTCTGTACATTCTGAGGTGAACTATACATCTGAGGTCTGTGTATGTCTGGCCATTGTTAACAGACTGTCAGGAGTGTGTAGAAGTGTCATGTGTACATGTTATTTGGGCTGTGTAAGGAGGGGGTACATGTGAGTGGCATGGCCCCTTTCTATGTGACTGTGCATGCTGCTCCAGTTTCTGGTTCTCTATCCGCCGTTACATGTTTGTACGGGTAGACCATGACATGTCCTGTAACACCTCAAAATTCCCACTACACTGGGGCTTGGGGCAATATATGTATGAGTAATATGTGAGTGGCAAACAGGATATGTGTGTTCACACTGTCATTATAGTGCAGTGTTCAATTTGCTTACTGGTTATGTCACTGTGACTGTGGTACAACTGGTTATGGGCATGCACTTTCACACGAGTGTCTGTTTTCCAGTGGTGTTACATCCCTGTAGTGCCTGTTATCTTTGCAAATGCATGTGTACAACCCCAGAGCTGGACATGGGTAGTGTTATGGCAGTCTACTTGTAGTTTGGATGGTGCTTGGTAGCTCAGTGCAGTTTCCATAATGTTGTGTTATGTGCATATATTTGTAGGATGTGCAGTTGTCTGGCCAATACCTTTGGTCTGGT
>NC_056734.1:697746074-697807058 GCF_019279795.1 Protopterus annectens | reverse complement strand
GTACCTAGCAGCATTAGATCTCACTCCACCAGGGCAACAGCCACTTCAACTGCCTACCTCAGAGGTGTACCTACCAAAGATATTTTGGAAGCAGCAACATGGAGTTCTGTGCATACATTCACCAAACATTATTTTGCCTTTATACTCCAAATCCAGAGCTGGCTTCACCACTGCTGTACTGCAGGGCCTTATAGCCACCCCCAATGCCTTATAGATCCAGCCTCCCTACCTCAGCTTTGGGATTCCACCCAAGTGTAATGACTGCAGCAGTGTAACATGATGAACATAGTACAGTTTTGTACCTACCATAAATGTAGATGTTAGAGTGTAAACACTGCTGCAGTCCAGGTTACCCTCCCTCCTTCCCCTCTTACTTTCTGGTACTTACCTAGGTCATCTACCCTTTATTACGTATGGGGAGTATTTGCTGGTAACTAAAAATGGTTGTTTGCTTTTCTTTTGTATATTTTACTAGCAATTTGAATTGCCTACCTATTTGGGGGCACCTGACATCTGGGGCAAGAAAAACTGAAGAAAATGGCGTTTGCTGCATTTTGTATACCCCTGTCACACTGACGTCAGGGAGGAGGCGACAGCAACCGACGCCGGACCAAGACTTTGGAACTCAGGCCGACTGGGGAACCGCCTGATGACAAGATAACCCAAGTGTAATGACTGCAGCAGTGTTTACACTCTAACATCTACATTTATGGTAGGTACAAAACTACTTTCACTGCCTCCAGCCACAAACATGGGAACTGGTTCTGCCAAGAGTGGCACTGGCACCACCATGCCCAGGGCCAGATGCCGTATTACTTGCTGTTGACCAGTCTGCTGGGTCTGTCCCTCATAGGACTGCCCAGGACCACGTGCCCATGGCCTGCCATGTGTTTTGGACAGCACCCTCCCTTCGGTAGTGCTGGTGGTACTGCCACTACGTGAATGTAATGGTGCACTGCCATGTGGGCTGTCAGCTGATGTTGCTGACCTACGTCCACATATCAGACATCCTACTCTCACTACATTTTCAAGCACAGACATTGCACGGTTAAGGACCGTCTCACCCCACCATCTATCCACTACATCAGCGACATAAGGCATCACCAGTGCCGTGGATGGAGTCATGCATGCCAAGCAGTGTGGCATCCATGACCCTGAGCATCCATCTGATGTACCGTTCACAACCTGCTTGTGCCTCCATTACGGACTGAAACATGTGTCGGGTGACGTGTTGTGACACCTATGACAGGTGCTGGATGGGCAGCAGTCCTTTGAGCACCCCTGTCAATCTGCCTGTGTGGGACCTTGCCAACTGTCTGTGGCTAGTGTCTACAGTCACAGATGCCATAGTCGCCACACTCTCCTGTTCGATGCCACCACCCACTGACTGTCCAAGATCTGTGGCTGTTGGGGACTGGGTGTATGCGGGCATAATGACTGTGTGGGGAAAATGGGGGAAGGAAGTGGGATGTCTGCCAATGGGATAGATTCAGCCCCCAACAACCCCACCTGTGCCTCACTATGGCTACCAGAGTCCAATGAGAGATTGACATTAGGTTGTGAGGGGGAACTCACTCCAACCCCCATGATCATCTGCGAGGGAAGACAGCATGACTACATTAAATCCTGCACTATAGCTGCTGATTCAAACCTACACACACAGGTGCCACAAATGCATTAGACAGACCACACCTTATGACTGATGCCATGCACAACACACAAGCAGACCACAACAGACACACGTGACAGGCCCTTAACATGCAGTGCAGCTGTGTCCAGTTAATGTTGCTAGTACTATACACCTGTGAGAAGTGACGTGTCAGTGTATGTGATGGACACTCTCCTACAGCACAGTAAACCCGTTTCCGCAATAGTAACACACCCCTTTATAGCATACTGCCTACACCGTCACAAAAATATGCCAAAAATAATTTGTTACAGCTCCTGCCAATATGCTACTGTGATTACCGATGTAATGCACTGCAGTGCACCACTCCACAAGTGAACTTGCATGTATTACAATATGGCCAAGTTTGTGTCCACTGCAAACTGGCAGCCCTTAACATGCCTAGGGTATAGATGGGCTATAACAAAAGTTCCACACTCACTGGCAATGGGATAATGGACCCCGGCCACACCAGAGTTACCTATGGATTTGTGGGGAGAGGTATTGTCTGCAGACACAAATCTGGCATTGGTACAGGAAAATATGTGCATATATCAACATGTACAGTACAAACTGTGAATACTACCCACATTGCTGACATTCATAATGTGTGCAACCCCCCCCCCCCCAAATGCAGATTGACCTGACATGTGTACAGGTATGCAGCGGCTGCCACTATGAATGCCACAGTATTAACATGATGACAATTGGAGGCTTACCTGGAAGCTCCTCGACTGTGGAAGCTGTGCCACCCACCTTCATGACATATGGTGTGGTCGATTCTTGTGAGCTGGTGGCTGAACCCAGGTTTGCCAGGAACTCCTCTGTGGCTGAGAGTGGTTGTTGTGTAGCAAACCCTTCACTGGTTCCAGCATGGTCCCTGGCCACAGCTACAGCCCTTTGCCTTGCATGATGTATCATATCAGTGGCCCAGTGTTGGACCTGCTCATAGCTGCTGTCATGCTGCCCACATGATAAACTGATGCCATGAGGTCTGCCCACAGTGCAGCGTGTTCTTGCTGGTTATGGCAACTCCTTGACAACAGGACCTGGTGATGGAATATCAGGGCATCAGTTATGGGTTCAGTCTCTGCTTCTGAGAGAGGTGGATTCCTACGGTGGTACATTCCTTCTGAAAGACCTAAAGAGGGGGAACACATCACAGGACCACATACATTGCTCACCATTATGCACACACCCTGCACATCCACATTTGCCAGCACGATCCACAGCTAACACCCGCATCATACCTTGCCATCTATCACCACAGTATGTATGTGGCTGTCCGCAACATAGTGGCAATACATATGCATTGTCTTCCTGATCTTGATGTTTCTTGCTACTTGCTGCATATCCTATAAGGTGTTCAAATGCATTTTCCTGTTGCACCCACTTGTTCATAGCCTGTCTACATTGTATGCAGTGGTGTCAGTCTTCTACTGTTGTAGTAAGCACCTGAGCTGTAGGCCCATCCCTTAGGTCTCCCTGGCATTCCTCTCTCGGATTCTGGAATATGTGGCTGGACAATGTCCTACAGTTTCCCCTAACAAGTTTGGTTGATATGGCATCTTGGTACAGTGTAGCACCTGCCTGATGTACACAGATGGACGACTATCTACAAACACCACCAAGGAACACACTGTGAGAGATGCAATGATATTAGGAACCTACAGTCCATGCTGTCTCCCTGTCAAGCCAGCATATATGTCCCCAAACAGGTTGACATAATCGGTACACCTTGCATACCACACACACCTGCACAACATACACATGCACAGACATCCTCAACATACACATCCACAAACAAAGGAGACTTCCGAGGCAAAGCCACACGTGAATGCTACAGCCCTACACAGCACATCCCACACACCTGTGTCCCACAGCTACAAAGGTGTCACCACATATCAAACGTATTGCATGTAGGAGACTCCATTGTGAGGCATACTGATGTGCCTCTCGCCTTGCTGTATATGTGGATGGTCACAGTGACTTGTGTGTCAGGCAACAGAATCCACCATATTGCATACACACTACTGTTTCTCGCCAACAGGTACTGTCATGAGTCTCACAGTCCATGTTGGCGTTCCTGACCTGAGGTGTATATCCCTGGACTATATGAAGTGAGACATGAGTGAGCACTCTGTCTGTCCCAGGCAGGCATGTCAATAGCCTTATGCAGCATTCTGCTGTCACCTAGATTGATGCCACAGTGCAATCAGGAAATAATTGATCTTAACATATGACCTGTTATCTTGTGATATTCCAGGGGGTTCCAGTACCTGAGCACCAGGGATGATATGGTCAGCAGACCATGATGCTTTGCCAGAGATGGCCTCCATCTGTCTCAGCAGGCCTTCACGCTTCTGACAATGGTTCTTGCCACCCACATAGTGCCTTCATTAGGAAAAGTGGTGAGGTTATCACTACCAACATACAACTGTCAGCGCAGCATACACTGAAGGCCACGCTGCTAAACACTAGGAGTCTACACATGACTCTGTCCTGAGTGCAAGCTTTCTTAACCCTGGGAAATGCTGGCATCTATGCAGTCAGACACATTGTTCAAAGCTGCAGAGAGCACCCCAGTCATACTAGTAAGTCAACCATCCAATAATACAGTCAGACCTTAACGTGTGGAGGGTAAAGCCATGGGACACGGGGTTTCACTATATGTGAGACGCATACACACCTCCGCACTGTACAGGCAGTAAGATGCACAGGGTACACTGCAGGGGTCAGTTCACTATTGCCAACACACCTATTCAAATTGTAGCTAGCTACCAGCCTCCACATGTGAACAGGAAGCCCATTCTGCCTATATGGACCTAATCAAATGTATTGGGATTTGGGTCTGTACCCTGACCCTAGGTTACTTGAATGACCCAAACATATATTGGAAGACGTACCCATGCCAGCACATAAATGGCCAGAGTGCCATCAACACTGGAATTACAAACACATCAGTGCAGGTAGGGGCTTACCCCACATGAGGTGAAGGGGTGTTAAAGTTATTACACAAAACTGCTTACTACTGCAGCATCCCTACAGTGTCATCCTCCGTGGCAAAGCAAACCTCATGCGGTCATGTTTGCATTCACCATTTCCCACAGTGCCAGTCTTGCTAGGGTCAGACATGCATACACCTCCAACGTGGAATACAGCTTGCTGTGGGGTGGTATACACAGCTTCACAGCCCCCAACCCCTCTGTAGGAACTGGTACCAATATACACACAAGCGCTATACGTGCATTTGTATAGGTGCATGGAGTCTGGTATATCCAACAGGACTACATCATCCTCCGCAAGGATACGTACACCTGTCTGGTGGACATCCGCAAGAAATAATGTGTATAACAGGGATGACATACTGGTGTCTGAGACAAAATAGGAGCAGATGGCCATTTTGTAGCAATGTCTCCTTAGCGTAAGCAAGCGAATGGGATCACTGCTGGAAACCTGGACAGCAAAAACAGAGCCCACATTGTTGACATCCACTACAGACAGTCCTTTCCCCTTCTGCACATATGTCTGTAACATCAGAGGAAGCACTTGAATCTGCTCACTTGTGGTGGCCAAGGACACCACCTATACCAGTGCTGTAGGTCTAGCATAGTTGATGCCTGACAGTCAGTGTAGGCTTTGCCCCCTGTCCCTCCATCAGTACATTCCCAGCACCTGTCTCCTCCTCCTATTTGTAGTGAACAGGTCACCAGTGCCATGTGAAAGTCATGGTATACAGCCACCATGGGAGCTTGTCACATCACAGGATGCTTACTGCATGACCTTGCAACACCATAATGCACTGTATTCTGAGGAGGCCCAACTGCCACCTTTGTCCCAGCCGTGAGGAGGGCAACCACTGTCACCCCTTTACACTAAGGTGAGGAGTCCACCAGTGTGTCACATTATACACCTCTCAGCCTAACTAGGCTGATCTGCAAGGCCATAGAACAGTTTAAAGTGGACCTCATTAAAAAGGACATTGGTGATCTCCACACACTCCAGCATGCACAGTTAGGCATCGTCAAGGAAGGGATCACGTCTGTTACACTCTGTTGACCTCTTTGACACAGTCACCTAAGCCATGTTGGGGGGGGGGGTGAGAGTGCACACGGCTTACCTTGACCTGGACAAAGACTTTGACATATAACCCACTTGGTCATAACAGATGTATGCTCCCAAGTGTGCATCACAACATATGTTACCAGTAGGGTTGCACACTGGCGCACTGAAATGACTCGCCTAATCCACATAGGGGAATCCACCTCAAGCGGTTGACCCCTAACTAACTGCGCCACCTGGTGTTCTGTGTTTGGGTCTCTATTATGTGTGATGTGCACTTCTGAGGTGCAGGGCACAACCATTGAGCTATGGGCGACCATGTTTGCAGACGACTGCTTGCTGTGTGCTGTCACCAGATTCTCTAGTTATGTGGACACCTGCATAGGAGGGTCTCACGCAGAAACATGATGGGTGCCAGAAACATTGCCTCAGGCTGCATACCAGGAAATGCAGTGTCTTCTCCTTTGGGGATACTAACATCCCCACATATCACAGTACTAACAATATCCTAGGCATGCAATCAGTAGTGAGGAATCTGTGCACACAGGTTGATGGCAACATGACATTTCACCACCATGTTGATTCTGTTGTAAAGTTAACATTGTACATGCCCCACCTCATACATAAGGGTATGTCATCCAGGGTCATGGGGTTATTGCATCCCTGTATTCCCCCCAGTAAGGCCCATTATTGAGTATAATGCCCCATTCATCATTCATTTCACACAGCACATACAGCAGTTGGGGACATTAGAGGTTCCCCACTAGGGAATACCAGGGCCTCAAACATCTACCAAACACACACAGGCTATAAACCCATTCCTCTACCCAGTTTCATGCATATTCCTCAGTGGTGACCTCTGCTTGGCATACAAGGCAATCGTGGACTCCACATTGTTGGAACTGCTGCACAAGTGCAGCTGAAGCTCCACTCTGTTAAACCCCCCCACCCACACACCCTCAACCTGGTGTGCAACATCAACTGGGCTTGTTGGTGGCTCAGATATGTACCCAGCACACTCGCCCTGCTGTGGAATGGACACCCTTTCCACATTAGGCTGTGTAGCTATTTACACCTTTGCAAGTGGAACCTGGATAACTGGTTGGTTAACAGCATATACACCCGTGGGATATCACTCGTGTCCCTGTTGGACTGGGGCATCAGGTGCTTCCTTGCATATACATGGGCTAACATCTGTGCTAAGCTTATGGGGGCTCTGGGCACATATACCTAGGATCATACGAGCTTATTAGGCTATCGGTTAAGGCTTATGTACTGTGACCGACTGTGTTGTGTCCACACCCATCACTGCCATCTATTGTGCCATGTCATACAGCCACCATCTGACAAATATGTGACTGGTACTACATGTGTTTGTGGACATTCCAGCAACATGTATGTTGCACAATACCTGACAGCAGTGCATATGTGGTGTAGGGTTTCCTTCTCATAGGTGTCCGACATCTGCAGTATACATATGTTTGCAGAATGTGTACATGTGCCTGATATGTAGACACCCTGACTGACAAATGTGGATGTCTGGAAACCAGTTGGATAGTATGTAATGGTTGTCCCCAGACTGTGGGGAATGTCTGTGGCATGACAGACCCCTCAGAACACAGTAATAGTACATTAATATCTGGTACATTATTTATTCCCAATATGTACACACTGTTGCTGAGACGGAGCCTGTGTCCCCCCACTACTGCTGCTTATGTACTGCTGTTCTGCTGCAGGGCATCACCAGGTATGCTAGCCATAGCTGTCGGGCAGTGAGGTACAGATGTGGAGTACACAGTGACCTAGCCAGAGTACGTTGGGCACAGTCAGGGACACCTGGACCATGGTTGAACTATGCCTATATGACATTCACAGACTGCGAAATGCTCACTGACAGTGCATGATGTGATATGCCAGCTGTATCCCCCAGTAGTTACTGTCACTATTGTACAGCAGACAATCCTGTAGCATTCGTACGTGAACTGACCATTGCTAGGGGGACACAGGGGCCAGAGCTGTGATCTATGCCACTGCAGACACAGCCAAAAGTAAAGGCTGTAGGTACTTGACAACTAACAACATATTATTCCAAGATATGATGTTCAGACCTACTGTTGGAATTCCTGTTTCCCACGAATGCATTCCCCCCATCTGCATTCCATTACATGAAGAATTCTGTGACATACCTGGTATAGTGCTGTACTCCTTTGTGAGCAGAAGTCTAGTGGCGCTTTTTTTAAGAAAGCGCAGCCTGTCTTCATATAGAAAGTCACAGACCTGTTTACCATAGGCAGCAGCTTGCCTTTTGTGGGTATTGCTCATGAGCAGGTGATGGTCTGTGCACCAATCTGTGACTCACACTTGCTAATAGCATCCAGGACACCTGGGTTGCATTTTCATTAGCCAATGGCATGGCAACACAGTGCTATAATTAAGGCCTTCTTGTAGGCCTTGGCCCTTTTTCTGGCTTGTGAGGAGGACATTATTGAGGTGTGGGAGCTACAGCATCACGGAGGGTAGGTAGAAGTACCATCCATTGTTTGATGTGGTCTGTCCACAGTTTTGCATGCTATGTTTGCCCATTAACAGACTTTCTGATTCTGTGGCTGTTTACTGTTTAACAGTGAGTGCTGGGGTCAGTAAGGAGACAAGCATATGTGAGCATCCTACATCATCTTTATCTGAATGTGCATGCTGCTGCAGTTGATGCTGGTCTATCAGCTGTGTATGCTTGTAAGGTGAGACTGTGACACATGTCACTGTCAACTGACTATTCCCCCCAACCCTTTATGTATGGGTGTTGTGTGGATCATCTGTTCTAAGTGCTTGGGAGGTATGTTTGGTAGCAGGCTGCAGCTGCTGCATTCTGATCAGGAGTCATACTGGGGATTGTGAATACATTGAAGACAGCAAGCTGTACACGTGAGTGAGGGAACAGTATCCGCTTGGTTGTGACAGCATAGCCAATGTGAGGGTACCCATAAAAGTCCTGGTGAGGCATGCGCCTCTGGTACATATGTTACGTGATAGTGCCATTCAGATAGTGGTAGGTAGCATTTAGGACACATTCATATTTGTCTCACCCTACAGGTCTTTGACATGCTACTGTGGGTGGCAGTGGCTGCGGTAGCAGCAACCAGTTCTGCTGAACATTGCAGGGCGCAGTTATTTCTATGTTGTATTGCCAAGCATGTAGTTGTTAAGCAACAGACTGGACTGTGGGTGTCCAGATGTCACACATGCTAGGTATGTCACAGATAGAACTACTGAGCCATTAATATGGCAGGTGTAGTTGCAAGACATATGTGCATGCATACAGTGTGGTACACAGGATTGGCATGAACATGTGTGTTTAGATGGGTATGACATGTGACACTATCTGTACTGATTTTGTAACCTCAATCTTCATTGTCTTACCAGTATTTCAGCACACAGAATAGGTTTTATGACAACCATGCCATAAGTAGGTGGCACAACTGTGGACATTCTGCAGCAGTCTGCATTTGCAGCTCTACCTGATATCGTAGGCCTCATGTACATCCATCAACATGTATTTGGCTGTGTTACTGGTTTGGTGTCTGCATCACAGGCCCAAGTACGCTGTTATGTATGTAGAAGTAGTGTGTCACTGGCAATCAAGATATCTTTGTAAAAACATCTGTTTCTTCACAGCTCAGTGGCCTAGTTAGATAATGCACTATGCTGTAGTTGACAAGGTGCTGGGTTCAGTACTTCACTGGGATGTGTATTTTTGCTGATGTGATATCAGTGTAATGCATGATATATTTATAGAAACACCAGTCATTCTTCAGAGCTGGGTTGGCCTAGTGGCATATTTCACTATGCTGTATTTCAGAGGGTACTGGGTTCAAGACTTGGCAGGGGTGATTATTTTATTGATGTCTATAACAGTGTCTGAATCAGATAAGGTGATTTTTAAGCAGTTTTAAGTGGGTTTGTGTGCCGTGCCGCAGTGCTAAGTGGCCCTTAGTCACGCTTAAACCCATGCTATTTCCCAAAATGAAAAGAAAAAAAGGGGCGATTGGAAAGTGGTGAAATGGGGGCAAGCAGGGGGAAAATCTGAAAGAAAGGTAGGGATGTGCAGGACCGGGTGTAGGAAAGGACCATAGCTCTCCATTTCTTGTACAGCAACAGCTGTGCCATTGTGGACAGTTTGGAGCCTCACATCCCACAGGAAGGGTATGGGTGACTTAACTTTGTTGATTAATTGCTGGCATGATTGATGGCAGTGTATGTGGGGGCGAAATGGAGAGCTATGTATGGGGCAATTTTATTTCTGCGGGACAGATGCTATTTTTTTTGTTTGTTTAAGGACAGAGTGGAATGTTGGGGAAGGGTTATAGGTATGTTTGGGGAGGTTAGTTTGGTAGGAGAAGTTGCATTTGCAGACAGACAAGACAGGAGATGTGGGAGATGTATGACACATGAGGGGGGTAAACACCTTTGGGAGGGTGTTTGGGAATTGGAGGACCAAGTGCCCCCCCCAGATGGCAACAGTGGGACTGAGCTCCCCACCCATGGGCAGTTGCCACTGCTCTTTCATGGCCCTGATGGTGGCTGTGCTGGGGGCTCGGTGCTGGGACAGGCCTGCCCTTCCAGGTGCACCAGTCTGCCCTCTGTCTGGTGCAGTCAGAAATCCAAATCACGCTGGATAATCCTGCACACCATCATTGAGAACTTATTTCGGATGACCACATCCTTCCCTTGCCCAGTCCCCCTGAAACGGCTCCACCCATGGATGGTGCATGACCGGTGGAGGAGGCAGCTCCAGGTTGGGTCCCAGACATTCTAGGTACTGGCCAGATGTGGCGCTATAGGTGGATCCACTGGGACCAGCCTATCCAGTCTTGCTATGGTGTTGAGGTTTGTCAAAGTGTGTTGGTTAGTCATGAGCAGAACATTTCAATGTTGGTTATAACAGCATGCATGGGTGTTCCAATTAACCCAGAACAATAGAATTGCATAGCATACAGAACCGTGGCATAAATGGAATTGCAGTCATTATTGTAACAGCATGCCAATAACAGTTACAGCAAAAGGCCAACAACATTGGTATTTCAGCAAGGTATGTTAGTATGCAACCATCGTAATATATAACCAATAATAAAACACAAGGCCCAACATTAGGTTTTGAGAACAGCATGTGTGAAAATGGAACCATACTTGGAAGTATAAGAATAATTTGTGATGCATATAAGGGGTGGGGGGGAGATATCAACTGTATAGGCTATCTTTTTCACAACAGTACTACTCGGTACTCTACAGGTCTGCTCTTTGTAAGTGCCCTGTAGCTTCTGTAGCACTTGCATACATCTCAAGCTATCCAGATGGGATGGTATTGACTAAGCTGCAACACCTACAGGTACATAAGTGCAGGGAACTATTGCATGTCAGGGGAACATATATGACTTCCAAGGTGTACACTGCACTGATGTTATGTGAGTGTGCTACTGACACATTTCAACTGGGGTTATATGGCTAAGGTTTTTGGCAGCAGTGATCAATGTCCATGACAGTGACACATGAAAGATGTGCATCATGCACAGTACAGAGAGTTTACATTTATCCTGCCATCATTGGCAGGCATGGGGTTAGTAAGAACCACTGACTGCAAAAACACAGATAAAACAAAGACACTTGGTTGAGAAAACCACTTTATGAAGCAAAGCTTTCGGGTAGAACCCTTCTTCAATACTAGTACATGAACAACATACTGTCACAGTTTAAATACAGGTCGACAGTCACATGACCAGCAGCCCAATGAAATCATGTGACAACACCAATATAATTACAAATGTAAAACATAATCATATAACAAAAATTACAATAAAATTATCTTGTGCTATAAAGCATGTAAATACACATTCTAAAAAACATTAAAAACATTAAAAAAAAATTTTAAACATAGATCATAGTTTAGTGTGCTGTAGTTTAACCAGTATAGGTTTAAGGCTAACCATACTATTTAAACCTGGGGGGGAATCGGAGGCAAATCTCAAGATCCATTCGTATTCCTTAATCTTCAGGTAATTATTACTTTCGCCACTTCTAACTGTGGGGTAAATAGCATCAATAACCCTAAACACAAATCTATGCTCACTACCGCAGGCAGATATATGTTTATACAAAGCATTTTTATCATAACATCTCCTAATTTCCGATTTATGTTCAGTAATACGCTCTTTTAATTTACGAGTGGTCTTCCCAACATAAAAAGAAGAACACGAGACACAAAAGATGAAACACAGGTTGCAGATACTTTAAATCTATAGGTTTTACCACTAGTAGGATGTTCAAATGTATTACCATCATTATTAATGATATCGGCACAACACGCACAATTAAAGCACTTAAAGGTACCAAGGCTGAGATAGACATAGGCAGAGGTTTACTTAAGTCCTTATAACATAACATACTTTTTAGGGCCTTCATATTTCTATATGCAAAAGATGGTTTGTCACCTAAGATGCCCTTTATTTCATCTGAAGCCATAAGGATAGCCCAATTTTTCTGAATAATTTGTTTAATATGGCTCGTCCTTACATTAAACGAAGTAACATATCTAACAGCTGCCTTTAGATTTAAGTTATTATTTCTATTTTTATTTTCGTTTTTATTTCCTTTATCATTAGTAGTCAGGTTATATATGCTTTCTAAGAAAATTGGTTTCAAAGTTGTCTTCCCATCTGCTATTATTTTTGGCCTCACACTAGATAGTAAATGCACATCATATCCACTAGATACAAAATCTTCTGTCATCTCATCTAACTGCAATGAGAGAACAGTATCATTAGTATTTAACCTACTCACTCTACTAAATTGAGACATTACGATACCTTTAAACACATGTGAAGCATGCATACTATTATAGTGGATATATCTACCAGAATATACATCTTTCCTATGTACACTGGTGTGGATAACACCTTCACATAGCTGCAGTTTAACATCCAAAAAAACTATAGTATTATCAGATATTTCCATTTTAAATTTCAAAAAATTTGTAGTGGAGTTCAAATAGTTCAAAAAATCATTCAATTCATTCAAACTGCCACCCCATATCATAAAACAATCATCCACAAAACGTTGGTAAAAGCATATCTAGCTAAGAAACTGATTTTTACCACTATAGATGTTATTTTTCTCCCATTGATAAAGGACCAAGTTGGCACAGGTATTAGCTACAGAAGTACCCATAGGTACTCCAGTGAGCTGAAGGAACAAAGATTCATTGAATAAGAACACATTATTATTCAAGACCACGTCCATAAAACAACATATATTTTTAATGTGTTTACTATTAGGTGTTGATTGCGAAAACAAAAACTCTTAGTAATTCAACCCCAACATCATTAAGGATAACAGTAAAAAGGGAGGCAGTGTCCAATGTTACAAAATATACCCTGCTCTAGCGTGCCTTTCAAGCTACTGTACCACAGATGTAATTTACACAAAAAGTCTGAGGTATCCCGCAAGATAGTACTACATTGAGATAGGTATGGTTGTAACTGTCTTTGTAGATACAAAGAAATTGGTTCAGTAATCCAACCGCCCGCCGCCTGATACAATAGGCCTCATCGGTGGATTAACCATAGATTTATGAATTTTAGGAATACCATATAGATGTGGAATAACTGGCAAGGTACAGTAAAATAGTGAAACAAATCTAAACTTATATCGCCATTCAACTGTAGCTCATAGACAACCATATTTACATAGCCAACACATTTTTTTAACATCTAGATTTGTAATGCTCTTAAATGCACTACTGTCTTTAAGCAACATAGAAACTGCAAACATATATTTGTCTCGATCCATTAGAGCAACTACACCACTCTTGTCTGCTTGTTTGATAATGATATCATTATTCAGGCATGGGGTTAGACTATCGGCAGACATTCACAGACGCACCAGGCATACAGCCGTACCAACAATGGACCATTTAATTTGTCTTATTAACTTGGAGTAGTACTGTACTTCATGTTGTTTTATTTAATGGAGTCTTGTCACCTTGCTGAGAACTGCTGTTTACACACTACTACATCTGGGTGCAGACATTAGTATACCCTTCATACTGCTACTACAGACATTTATTTACATCCAAGTCCTGTGGGGACAATATCTGTTCACAATCAATAACTGTTTCTATAAATAGTATTGTTTGTCTGTTACAATAAATATATCTTGGTACCTGTCCTTGGATTCAAACTCTGGTCCGCATGTGGCAAAATGAACAACATATATATTGCTTATCACACTGAGCTAGTGGGCCACTGCTGTGTGTTAAGTGATATGTACCTTAAGCTCAACTGGTGACAACGTGTGACCTGGTAATATTGGTGGAGTGTCACGCAAGACTACACTGACAGTTGAACATACATGCATGAGATTCATGCATGCCACAGATGATAGGTGAACTGTATGTTAGTACTTGGAATGCAGGTGTACACATTTAACCCCTAGTGGATGGGAATGTGTGATCTATACAGACCATATCAGGGTGCTGGGTTTGCTTACCTAACCCATATACATTTGCAGATGGTATATTTGCAGTCTACAGCTATTACAGTTTCATACATGCCTGCATCAGCATACCTACGTTCAGGGATGCATATAGCTAAAATGTAAAGAATAGCACAAAACAGTCCTGGGAGAAATGCACTATAATACCTTGGACAGTATTACACTAGGTTCAGATCTTAGTGCAGAACAAGTATCATATTGCACTATATCTTGTAGTACAGCTCCAAATCTACCCTTTAGAGTAACAGTATTGACCAACCTTCGGGCACTTTATGGTGTTATAACCATGTTTACTTCACAAAACCTGTAATATTTAATTTCTTTAACAGCCCAGAATACACACAAGAATTGGAAGAACACAGATTTATTGAGGGGGAGATGACACTGATTTGGTATACAGCTGACAGTCTTCATTGTTCTACACTTTAAATAATGCAGGTGTTAGAAGACATATGTTATTACACAATCTATGCAGTACTACCTTTATTTCTTCACAAATTTGACTGCAGTTGTACTGTATTTCTTGCAGATTAGGAATGCAGTTAATTATTCCCTTCATATTTTCAATGCTAGTGTACTTTATCAGAACATGTATTATTAATACAGTATTCGCATGTTAATCCCAAACATTATTTATGCTGTATTAACTAACTTTCCGTAACAGTAGCATGTTTCATGCTTTCATCTAGATTGAACTGTACCTGCCAGTATTCACTTATATCATCCAGGTCTATGTACACATTCATTGCAATACACTTGCAACAGGCTGTACCTACTGCACTCTTTTTTTTTAATCAGATATATCTTGCAGTATATACTAATCTATACTCGCTACAGTCTCCACACATCCTGACCAGGCACCCTGCATGGACTTCCAGGTTGTGAGTCCTTTCCTCTGCAGCTGTGTGTGTGTGTGTGTGTGTGTGGGTGGGATGCACCATTATGCATACCGGTCTGTCAGATATTCATACTAGAATTTGGTAAATCAGTAGTTCCTATACTTACAAACTTCTGGGGCATTGTGGTCCAGAGCGTCTTGGATCCATTGGCTTCAGGTCGTTATAATGGTGCACCTGGTCATCAGTGCAGGGGATTCCAGTTGCAGTGGTGAGGTCCTATGCCAGCTGGTCCCAGACCTCTGACTTGTGTTCAGAGCCTTGGTACTGGCCCTGCAGCAGCCTGTCAACGTGATCTTTGACGAGCAGCTCAGCCATGACCCTGGACTCCAAAATTCCCCAATGCTGCATTTGGAAGCATGCCCCCTCTCCAACTAAAGCCATAGCTCCTGCAGTGATCAAACTCCAGCAGGTTATGGCTGTATTCCTGCCTGTTCAGCTTAAATAAGGCTGTTTTCCTGCCCTTTGCCACCATTGTGCCATTTGTAAACCCACCAAGCTTATCTGAGCAGTGCTTAAAGGTGCACAAACCCACTTAGCTGAGCTGAGGACTGCTTAAATTAATGTTGCTTAGCAGTGCCCAAACCAGCTAAGCGGAGCTGCATGTTGTTGAGTACTGCTAAAACAGGTCCTGTGTAAGCATTGCTTGGTTTGGCTTAGCAGTGTTTAGCTACGGGCAAACCAGAGTTTTTTTAGAAATAAAACAATTAAAGTAATTGTTCATTAATGATACTTTATTATGTGTAACTGTTTTTACTTTATATCTGCTAAACCTATGCATTTCACTGCATTATCTTGGAATGTTACTTTGATGCATTGGACACTTGTATGTAACTGGGGCTTTTATCCTTGGGTCTCCACTGAATATGGACTTCTTGTCCAACTAGACTAACCCGGTTGACAAATGTCAATGTATACATAAAAATAAAAAATAAAATTAAAACCTTTCCCTATAGAATGTAAAAAGCTGAATGGTCTGTATACGAACCATGGACCTAATACACCCAAAGCCGTCACTCTAACCATTCAGCTACTGAGGGATATGGTGATTTAGAGCTATACAGTTTTATATAGCTCTCAGTTCTGTTTCAGCGCTGCTGAGCACCATGCCTTGCAAACCCACTTAGCTATGCTTAAACATGACCTTTTCTAATTAATTAAATGCATCCATTTTTTATTTTTAGATGTCTGGCACATGTCTGTTTGCTAAGCTCCGTGCAAACACACACAAATTATTTAAATGTGTTTCACTTTATTATTTAAATGCCGTCCTGCACTTTAACAGTCCAGGGTGCATGTTACTCATCTGTTGACACTGCAACCCCCCCCCCCCCCCAGTATTACCTGTTACATGGCGCTCTCAGTAGCACGCCTTCATTAATATGCAAGGTGTGCTGCCGAGGGAGAGCTGCAGACACTGCCACAGTACAATCCTGTAGGATTTACACTATGCCTACATGGTGTTTATTAAATCTGGGTGAGTGTCTATACATACCTAAGCTAGCATATGTAAAGCTGAGATGAATACGTGTTTAGAAACCATGCACATTTGAATAGATTTTTATTTTTATTGTGATTGTGATACTCGTGGAACTCTTGATGTGATGTTGACTCGTCGGGTTGTGGCATTGAAGTGGCATCCTTTTTCGTTGGCTGCCACAAGTCCTGGGCAGGCCCGCGGCCATAATTTTCCATGAATAACTTTTTAAAAGCTCTCAAAGAAAAAAAAATGTGATTTGAAGGGGCCACTCAAGAATTCGTGGTACCCTGTTATTTTAGTCTCAGAACCATGAAATCCCAAGGAATTCTGTGCAGTTGAGAGGTATGGTGAGTTCCCCCACTATCTGTGTATCCCTTCTTTGTATATCTTCAGTGCTGGCTTTGTGTTGGGAGTCTGCATGGATATCCTGAACTAGTGAAGAAAACATATTTCAGAGTTGTAGATGTGACTTTATAAAAAAAAAATAGTGGAAATAATAACTGCCTTATTACAAACAAGTGATTTGTGATGGGGAAACCTTGATTTTATTATTTTAATAATCACTAATTTATTTTGACTGCTTCAAAGCCAAAGTAACTACAGGAAAAACTATAAGGACAGTGAAGTAAGAAGAATGATGTGATTTGATTATCGCTGAGATCAAGTTGCTGAAAAGTTGGAAGGGCACTGCAGATTTTTTGGACTGCTTTTACAGCAAACTTTACAGGTTTCACAACTCCTAGAATTTGCTTTTCCAGTGCAAATCTTTGTAGTTGCATTGAGTGGCCTTGGTCTGCCTCATTGTAATTTGGTGGTCTTAGGAGTAAAAAATGTAAAAGCATTCTTTTTCCTTTTTTTATGTTACTGTAGAGGTGTGTGTCTGTCTGTGTGTGTCTGTCTGTGTGTGTCTGTCTGTGTGTGTCTGTCTGTGTGTGTCTGTGTCTTTTTTCTTAAAGAGCATTTTTCTCTTGGGCAGTTTTGTATTTACTTTTACCCTTACTGCAGTTGTGACTTTCTTGAATGAGTGTTATCTGGCTAACCCATTTCCCTGTACTTGGTCACTTAAGTTTATTTTATTTGGAGGTGTCTCATGGTGCTGTACCCATTTCATATCCTCTTGTGCCTGATTCCACAGTAATATGTCATTAGTTGTGAGCTTTCAATTGTCTGTACAGATGCTGTTTATAATACATCTGGCACTAATAAAATAAATAATAATCTGAGGAATCTGTTTTCCTAATGGCAAATTTAATTGTACACAATTTGGAGATTCCTTCTTTTAGTTTAATGTTTCAGAATCCCGAGTTTGCAACTTGTACTGAAATGAACTTGGCTTTTGCATTATTGCAACCACTGCAACTCTTGGAACTGGGCAGTGCTGTCTTTAAATCATCTTACACATAATTAACTGCATATATTGTCTTGCTTTACAATAGTTTTCATACTGTTTATCCTTTCCTTTGCCATTTCTTAATTACACACAAGCTTTCCATTTACTTCAGTCTCTGCTTAGTTCTATACGTTCCCTGGGGTTAGTGTTGCCAGACATCCCTATTTGAGTGAAACTGTCCCGGGATCAGCAGCCAGATCCCAAGTCCCACATTGCCGGTTAAAATCCCGACGAAACGGCCTTCGCTTTGTTTTTTTATTGGCCCGTATGCCGGTATAGAAGCCAATCAAAAAAAAAAATCGCAAAATGGAAGCTACTTCTACTACTACTACTGAGTAAAACTACTGAGATTTTTTTTTTTTTGATTGGCCCATATACCGGTATACGTGCCAATCAAAATCGGCAAACCTGGAGCTACTTGTTTAATGTGGAACTGCAAGCTGCTCCGCATTAACTACCTTTTTTTTTTTGTCCCTACTTGTCCCATAAGAAATCAGGTATCCCGGCCTGGGGTGCATGCATTTAGTGGCATTGCATCTGATTTTATATTTTGGTAATACACATCTAGCAAACTTCCTACGACTATTAAGAAATCAGCATAATAATTAAGGGTGCAATTGCTATAGTGCTATTCTTTATTTTAGATGTCTGTGTATATTTCTTACAGTTTCTGAATATGGATGGGGATACAACCTCTTTCTGCTTTGCTATTAATTTTTTGCTATTCATAGCTTCTCAAAAGCCATGTGCCTCAAAGTATTAGACGATTATATGGTCTGAGAAAGCCTTTTTACTTGCTGGTGTATAAATATGATTATACAATGAGTGGCCATTAACATTTCTAAAACGAGTACAATGATTGGCCAGCCCAACCAGTGTGCTTGTTGTATATACTAATGGGAAAAGGTCTGGTCACCCGGACTTTTTTCATTTGGTATATTCTTTAATTTTAACTTTTTTTCAGCAAAAATAAAAAAATTTGTAGTCCAGACATATGAGCGACACCATGCAGAAAATACAAGGGTACGTTGTTTAAAACTAAAGACATGTACCTGATTTCCCTTGTATTTCCTCCATTCTGTCTCTCTCTCCTACCCTAAACTTCCCTAACCTTTTATTTAATAAAAAAAAAAAAAAAAAAAAAAAAAGGAAAAGCGGAGCAACGGAGATCTTCTTTTCTCAATTGCTTACTTTCCAAGAGCACTGATGTACTGGGTATGTGTGGGAACGCAAGTCCCATACACATGCGCAGTACTTCAACACAAGGAAGCAGTATACCACCAGCCGCAGAAGAACAGTAGTGCACCCTCATGATTAAACTAGCCAACCGTGGGTAAATTTCAATATACCACACATACATCTTCTGTTATTGCTATAATAACTTTTAATTTACTTTTGATCTAGTGGATTTATTTTGTCTTAATAATATTAATAATGTGCACATAGGCTGTCGCTTCAGTGTTGTTTTTACTACCAGTGCTTCTGAAAGTACCTCAGAAATATTGTTACACTTTAGACCCATGTCTGATATAATATTTATCCTTTTTTTTTCCAGTTATGTGTCTGATTAAAAAAAATGACAGATTTATCAGTTTCAGAATTAACCATAGCACCACCACTGCATTACTCTCCTTAAACACTATCCTTCAGCATAAAAACAATGGCTATCTCTCCTCTGCTACTTTCCTAGACCTATCTAAAGCATTTGACATGGTCCCACACAAACAACTTATCTCTGTCCTCAATAACCTATCCTTCTCACAATCAGTCACCAACTGGTTTCAGAGTTACCCGTCTGACCGCCAACAATCCGTTGTATGGCAGAATGACATATCTCCCCAACTACCTGTCTCCATAGGGGTTCCCCAAGGATCCATCCTCGGACCCCTACTTTTCTCTGTTTACACCAATAATCTAGCCTCTGCCACCAAACATGGCACACTCATCCAATACGCAGATGACTCTACCATCATCTGCTCAGCCCAGTCCCTACCCAAACTGCAAAAAGTCACACAGGAAGCCTTTTCCTCTGTTGAAACATGGTTATCCGATGCCCAATTAATACTCAACCCAAACAAAACTAAACAACTCATCTTCCAACCCACCAAACATACTCAAAACAACTCTCACTTTAACATCACAGCAAAAGACAACACCACTATATACCCAACTGAACACACCAAATTGCTAGGAGTGGAAATAGACAATAAACTAAAATTTGACATTCACATATCCATGACCATAAAAAAAGTCCACAAACTAGGAGCATTATACAGAAATAAACAATTTCTCACCAAAGCAGCAAAGATTTCAATAGCAAATTCCCACCTTATCTCCACCCTACTTTATGTCTCTCCAGTATATATCAACCTAAGGCAATGTGATCTAAACAAGCTAGAGACCTGCTACAACAAAATTGCAAAATTCGCCACAGGGGCATCCTACCGTAGTCACCACTGTCTCTAACTTGCTGAACTCCCTCACCTCCTTCAGTGGTATCAACTCTCACTCACCCACAAACTAGTAAACCATCCACTAAATGTCCCATCCCTCCAGAATCTACTCCAACCCTATCGCACCACCAGACCACTAAGATCCAGCAACAAAAATCATTTGCAGATCACTAAAGCCAATAACTCTGCTGGTGAAGCACTATTCTCTTGCACCATAGCCAAATTATGGAACTCACTCCCACCCACAATTACCTCCATACCATCATGCACCAACTTCAAAACTTTATTAAAAGCACACCTAAAAACATGATGGCTATGCCCTTGCAACTCCCACTCTAATATCATCCACCCCATCCAACTACTACCTTTCTTTTACCTCCACTAACTACCTTGATGATAGCAAGCTCAGATGCTCATAAGCCTAGTACTTATTATACAGCAGGAACTTCTCATTGTTACATTTGTTAATGCCTGTTATGTACTTCACAGATAAAGATTCTAGTTGTCTACTGATGTACTATGTTCTTCATCTGTAAATATGTTGTAAGTTATTTCTATGTTAAATTGTTAATCACTATGTAATCCAATGTAACTACTGTCTGTTTATTTTACTGTGGAGCTTTTCTCCCCGGGCCTCCGCTGAAAATGGGCCCACGTCCAGTCGGACACTCCCGGTCAACAAATTTAAATAAATAATAAATAAAATAAATAGGTAATCTGAATCCTGGTTTATTTTTGTGATTCATTGTAAGAATTCATATCAGTTCATTTCATTTTAATAGTATCGGCTGCAACTTATTTGTGTGATATAACTTGGCAGCTATCTTTGCAAAACGATTCTTTCTGCCCTGATTTCTGTAAAACTGATAGGTGTTCCAGCCTTTATGGCTTCTTGTTGGGCCTAGTACATGAGGCTTAAATTCCAGCTGCACTTTTCTTCCTGTGTACCTCATAAAGCTCATTGTTGCTATTGTAACGCATTCATTCTTTTTTATTTTGCCATTTTACTTTGTTCGCATTTTATATTGCACACATCCTATTTCTTGAGTTAACTGTATAGTTTTAATATAATTTGCTTTACTTACATCCACATCTTTGATAGGGTCAGGTCTGTTTCTCTTAACAGATTGCCTGTTATTTAATAATTTTTTTGTATCCGAGCATTCTGCATGTTACAGCTCATCAAGTTAGTGTTATTTGTCTGAGCGCTTTAAGTAGTATAAGCTTATGTAGCCTCTTTTGGTTCTTGTGCTGTTGTGGAGAACAAGTAGTGAATAAATGGCAAACTTGTGTTTTCACAAAACTTTTTCTTGGGAAGCTATAAGTATTAAATACCTTCTTGGCTTTTCCAGTGACTTGCAGAAATGTGACAATGTATATGCTTTTTGGATTCTTGACTATGCTTAAAAGTAAGGCCTGCATTGGAATTCTGTATCCAAAGCGCATAAGTTTTATCATCAATAATAATAATAATAGATAGTAATACCCATTTGTTAAACAGGTAGGCCCACTGGACATAGTCCTTTTTCAAGGGTGACCCAAGAGCAGTGTCTGGTCAAGTGGCATGCTCAGGATCATACATATAGCAAATGAGGGCTGAGAGAATCAAATTACCACAAGACATATAGCTCACAGCTTTAACCCTGTACACTAATTCCCAGAGCAGAAGTTACCTTGCAGTGAGAAATTTTTGGGCACTGCGTTTGGATAAATTTTATAGCTACAAATCATGTATTTGTACAAATAAACACACAAAGCTCTTAAAACAAGTAATCATATTTTTTCACATTTACAAATATTTAATTTTATTCCAGAAGGCATTTACCATTTGATGTTAATCATAATGCTTAGTAAATAGCTCAAACATTGTCTGTGCCTTCAGCCTCCATAGGTTTTTTACTTTTTGTACATGTCTAGAAGGACGTCTGTCACATATCGACCTCTCTGTAGCAAGGCTTTAACATATTTAAAGATATAACCTCTCTGTAGCGAGGCTTTAACATATTTAAATATATAACAAAACCAAACAGTACTCCAAAGGATAAATGCCTCGTTGAATAAAAAGAAGCTTAAATAAAATAATACAACAGTGTGTGCAACGAAGCAAACATGTAGAAGGACCTTAGGTTAACTTGGCTACTTCTACTCCATCCTTGTTGGATCAACACCATTACTGTTTTACTACCCCACACTCCTTTAGGGATGTGTTAAAGAATTCTGTGTAAGATTCTGCCCAAAACCCCAGAAGCCATTTTAAAGATCCTGCTGGGATCTCATCTGGTCTGTGTATTGTAACATCGGCCCTGCTCACTGGTTGAGGCCACCTCTTCTGTTTTTCTGTGACCCTATCTTGTCCTGTTGCTCTGTTGCCTTCATAGTCCACCCTTCTTGTTAAACACCTGATGCGAAGTATTCTTTGGGAACCTTTTACTTGTTTGGCTTATTTTTTTTTACCTCTTTCAAGGTAATCTTCCTATCTTCCACCCTCCATCTTCTTCCTTTACCCTTTTGAACCTGATATAGCCCTTTTTTCCTGTCCTGATATTTATCTCTGTCGTTTAACAGATCACCTTTTATTTGTTGTCCACTTTTGTATTCATTTTTGTAAATGCATTGATTGCATACTTACATTTGCTAGATTACTAAAAAAGATAAAATGATGTTACCCAATCTTGAGTTTTTCAGCCTGTCACTAGGCAATATTACGTGAAAGCTGTAGGGATCAAAACTATCTGTATGGAAGATATGGGGATAACTTTCTCTCTTTTGCAGAGAGATATTCATTTGATCCCGTCTGAATGAATGGGTTAGCTGGACTAGCACTTGCTGAAAAGGTGAGTCCGTTACTAGCTTTGTGTTAACTTCTGAGTTATTCTCCCCTTAATAATCCAGGTATAGCATTTCTTTCTTGCTTTCAAAAATGCTGTCATCACCTCCTTTTTGAATCAAACTTGAGTTCCTCTTTGTTCACATTTCTTTTCAGATTTTCTCACTTAATGTTTGGGTGCAAGTCCTAATGTTCAAAAAATTAATTCATTTAAAGCCTAATAAGCTGAATCCTTTCAAGCAGTCCCATGGTCACAATATCGCAACCAGCATACCCACTAGTACTTTTTTAAATTTCACTTGCAAGAGGAGCGCAAAGCTTTCAGTCACAAAAACTTCAGGCTACCCACCAGCAGGTTAAAGTGGAAGGATTTTTTTTAAGAGCTGACTAATTGAAATTTGCCAGAACTTGAAGATACTCAGCAGGGGGACCAAAAATAATGGTCCCTATTACAGTTCCAACTTGGTTCTGGAGTAATGGAGAAGGTGAAGGAGTTGAATTCCATATACTAAGCATATCTTTTTCTGTCAAGTCCACACATGAGGTGACATGACAGTTCATGTACACTCTGACTATTTTTTTGAGGGAATGTGCTTGCATCCATCAGCCAATTTGGAGTTTGCCAGAGGTGCATCCTTGGCAGTCACATTGTGGCTGTATATCTTAAGCTGTTGTTCTTAGTGTTTCACTGTTGCAGTCATCACATTTGGGTTATTTACCTGCAGGTAGCCCTCAGCTGGCCTGAATACCAGAGTCTTCGGATTTCTGCTTCGGATGCTGTCACTTCTTCCATGACGTCAGGTCATCAGGGGTATAAAACGTGCAGCCGAAGCCATTACATCAGTCTTTCTTGCTGTGCGGTGACCGAAGCAGAAGCAGTTTGCAAGTGCCGCTTGGCCGACTCCTGAAATTTTTATTTTTGAGTTTCAGACCTGAAGTCTTCAAAAAGGTAAGTACCCTGTGGGGGATCCTTTTTTCTTGCTCTAACCAATGTCAGAAAAAATTAACAATTGTCTTGCCTGTGGAAAGCAAATACCACATAGAGATTTTCATTCTTATTGCATCACCTGTTTAGGTCCAGACCACAACATCCCTCACTGTCAGTTTTTTGCCTTGTTCAACGCCCAAACTATTCGTCATCATGCTATTTTTGTAGCTAGATACTTTTGTTCTCTATCTTTGTACTCCAAAATGGCTTAGTTAAGCCATCAGACTACCGATCTTCCAAAAAAATGTAAGGATAAAGACAGAGACAGACAACATAGGTCCAAAACTGCTGACGACGCTTCCGTTGAGTTAGGTGCCAGTCTGCCGGTACTCAGTGAGGCGCTTTTGCAGCCCCTGATACCCGCTACTACAGTCTCGCAGGCCTCTACTGAGACCCATTCGGAGTCTGGTATGCTGCGCGATTCTTCGACTATGGAACCTGCAGATGTCTCTACCTTGGATGGGTCTGGAGCCGCTGTGCAGGCACTGGCTTCTGAGGGTGTATTCAGGCCTGCCGATTTTCATATTAAACCAACGATTTTGTTTCCGGCTAAGAATACTAAATTTCTCAAGCCTAAAGCTCGCACTACGCTTAGAAAACCAAGACCAAAGCGCATTCTCGGGTCCATATGTGTCAAAAAACAGATTAGAATGGTTGAAGACCTTATTACCTTAATTAGGGGAAGCCAGCTTTCCCCCTCTGAGACCTAGAACGGATTTTCTTTCTGATTCTTCTGACCAGGAATCTGTTATCTCTGTTCCTTCTGATTACCAAGATTTATTCTTATCTACTTATGGGGATTCTGATGCAGAGGATTCCATTCCCTCTGCTTCCCTTCCAGAAGATTTTTCTTTTGGTGAAACCTTGCATACCCTTAGGGAGCATTTCTGCTGGGAAAGCCAGGACTATTCTCAGTCCAAAAAGAGACTTGGGGAATTTTTAAACCTGCCTCAACACAGGCCTGTAGCTATCCCTCCTGTTCTGGAGATTGTAAATGATTTCTTGGAATCCAGCCTTACCCCAGACACTTTCCCTCCAGCTCCCAGGAAACCTGGCAGGTACTACAGAGTACCTGACTCACAAATTCCTCTTCAAGAATCCTACTGCGGATCCAGAGACCATTTCCCAAGGACCAAAAGGCATTAAGGTTACTACTGCCAAAAATCCACCCCCTTCTGATAGGGACTCTAGAGCTTTAGACAGATGGGGTAAGAAGGTATACACTTCTGATACTTTGGCCATTAGGGCTTTAAATTGCCAGTTTCATATGTTTAAGTATCAGCAGCATGTTATGGAACTACTTAAACAGAAAATGATGTTGATTCCCAACTGTGTGGAGCACAAAGATTTACAAGAGTTAATGCATTCTGCTGAGCAAGTTGGTAAACATACTTTGCAATGTGGTTTTGATGCTTTAGAAGCATCTTGCAGGGCTGCTGTCACTGGGTCTGTACTTGGAAGGCATGCTTGGCTTAAACAAAACTTGCCAGATCATGTTAAAGCTAAATTACTGGATGCACCCTTAAACCAAGAGTGCCTTTTTGGCAACAAAGCAGAAGAAATCCTCAAAAGAATGGAGGAAAAAGCTAAATCTATGCAAACTGTTAAAGATTTCTTACAAGTAGAGCCACCTAGATTCAGTAGGCATTGGCCTTCAAAGATCTGGTCCTTTCCAGTACCTTCCAGGCCTTTTCAGTCCAAACCCAGGAGCAGCAGACCACCAGGACTTCAGTCTCAGGGTCTTCACAGATCTAAGCAGTGGGAGGGGGGCTCCCACTCCCGAAGCAGGTAGTAAGCCTCCCCCCAATGGAAAAATGACACACTGACTTGTCCTTAACTCTTCCAAGCCTTGCTCAACTACTTGCTCCCTTAGGAGGAAAGCTCGCCCTGCATGCAAAAAACTGGGAACGCATTACCCAAGATGGGCTTTAAACATAGTTTCCCTATTATACAGATTCCACTTCCACTCACTCCCAACCCCAAGTGGATGGCCAGACCTCCCCCCAAACCAGTGGGCGGAGGCCACAAAATAAGTGCTCTTTCTCCTTAGTATCAGGGCTATTCACCCTGTCCCAGCAGAACAAAGGGGACAAGGTTTTTATTCAGGACTGTGTTCCAGGTTGCTAGAAAAGAAAACTCCTGGTGTCCTATCCTGGACCTGTCTATTCTCAACACCTTTCTGGTGGTTACAAAATTCAAAATGCTAACTCTTCAACAGCTCCTTACTATGCTAGCCAAGGATACCTGGCTGGCAACCCTAGACTTAAAAGAAGCTTACCTGCACATCCCAATACGGGAATCCTGCAGAAAATACCTATGTTTCAGGGCAGGTTCCATGCACTATCAGTTCTCTGCACTTTCCTTTGGATTATCTACTGCGCTCAGGGTATTCACAAAGTGCCTAGCTCCATCCATTGCATTTTGCAGGCAGAGATTTACCCATACTTGAACAATTGCCTGATTCAGGCAGAGAGTCAGGACTTACTATTACAACACCTGGCATTTGTAAAGAGACTTCTAACCTCACTGGGGTACACCATCAATGGGAAGAAATCACACCATCAATGGGAAGAAATCACACCTATTATCCTGCCAACAGATTGTATTCCTGGGAGCAAGCTTGAACACAACTTCCCAGATGGCATTCCTCACTCAAGAGAAACAAATTTACTTGACAACCTACTTCAAATTATTGGCCACAAAAGCCCAGCTGTCTGCAAGGAAAATCATGCAAGCCCTGGGGTTCATGGCCTCTTGCATTCTGTTAATTCCATATGCAAGACTGCATATGAGGAAACTTCAGTGTTATCTAAAATGTCTATGGTGTCAACATTCTCAGGGCCTGGAGACAGTGATTCCTATCATTCCTTGTCTAAGGGTAGAGTTCCTTTGTTGGGCAGAGGCCTGCTACCACAACAAGGGACTCCCTTTCACTCTACCCCTGCCGTCCAAACCCTAACAACAGACTATGCATGGGGGGCTCACTTGGCAGGGCAGTGCATTCAAGGCAAATGGAACCCAAAACGGATGCACCTGCATATCAATCAAAAGGAAATGTTAGCTGTACAGAATGTTCTGACAGCCTTCAAAGACCTTATTCTTCCAGGACAACTATTGGTAAAGACAGACAACACCACAGTTATGTGGTACATAAACAAGCTGGTGGAACCCATTCCTACCCACTCTGCAGACTAGCCTTGGCTGTGTGGAACACAGCCTTGAGCTACCAAGTGCATCTACAAGCTCAGTTCCTACCAGGCAACCTAAATACACTGGCAGATGACTTGAGCAGAAATTTCATGGACCCACTTAAATGGAAACTGGAACCCAAAATATTCAAGCTCTTGAACAAATGGGGGACAACAGAGGTAGACTTGTTTGCCTCCCCTCAGAACTACCAATTGAACATATTCTGCATTAGAACTCCCCACAGTCAAGCTTGGAAAGTGGATGCCCTGTCCTTTACCTGGAAAGCCTCTGTTTATGCTTTCCCCCCTCTGCCTCTCCTCTCGAATGTTCTACTAAAGATCAAACAGGACAAGCCAAGGACAATACTGATTGCACCAGACTGGCCATGTCAGCACTGGTACCCCCTTTTGTGCAGTCTGACAGTGCTACAACCATGGCACCTGCCTCAGACCCCTTCCATGTTGTCCCAGCAGGCGGGCCAGATTCTGAACCCTCCGCTTCAAACCCTGAACCTTGCAGCCTGGCTAATTCCCTGAGCTCTCCTCTAGCATCCCTCAGTAAGCAGGTGCTGGGTGTCATTCTTGAGGCAAGGAGGCCTAGTACTAGAAAATCCTATTCAGAAAAGTGGAAAAGATACTGTTCCTGGAGCCAATGTCAAGGGATGGGCACAACGGTGCCCAGCTTACCTCATATTCTAGATTATTTAACAGAAATGCTCCACAAGGGCCTATCTTTCTCTTCAATTAAGATTCGTGCCTCTGCCATTTCAGCACATTACAATACAGAGCCACCCCTCTTCTCTGATCCCCTGCTAAAACAGTTCCTTAGAGGGGCCAGATATTTAAGCCCCGCCCAGGAGAGCTCCCACTCCAGTCTTGGGACCTTAACTTTGTATTGGAGAAACTCACTCTCCCCCCCCCTTTTAAACCAGCTGCTACAGCAGAGTTGAAATTCCTTTCTTGGAAAATCGCCTTACTTTTAGCCATCACTTCAGCAAGAAGAGTGTCTGAACTACAGGCCCTCATGGCAGTGGAACCCTTCATTATCTTCCATGCAGACAGGGTTTCCCTCAGGACTAATCCATCCTTTCTGCCCAAGGTGGTGTCTAGTGTGGCTCTAAACCAGTCCATTCATTTGCCTACTTTTTTCCCTAATCCTCAAAATAAAGGGGAAAGGATACTGCATTCTCTGGACGTGCACAGACAGCTTAGATTCTGTTTGGACAGGACTAAGCCTCTCAGAAAATCTGACCAGCTGCTAGTTAGCTTTGCTGCAGGGGCAGAGGGGAAGGCCATTTCAAAGCAAACCATTTCCAAGTGGATAGCCCATTGCAGTCACTTTTTGCTACAAGCACCATGAAAAACCTACCCCACATGGGATAAGATCACATTCCACCAGGGCTGCATTTACCTCTATGGCATTTCTCAGAGGAGTCCCTACCAGGGACATCCTGGAAGCTGCTACCTGGAGCTCTGTACATACTTTCACCAAGCATTACCATGTGCCTATCTTTTCTAAATCCAGAGCTGTATTTGCCACAGCAGTCTTACAGGGCCTGATTGCTAACCCTAATGCTCTCTAACTACCTCCACCCTTCCTTAGCTTTGGGAATCAACCCAAATGTGATGACTGCAACAGTGAAACATGAAGAACATAGTACAGATGTGTACACTTACCATACATGTAGACGTTCGAGTGTATTCGCTGTTGCAGTCCTGGTTACCCTTCCTCCAACCCCCTGACTTCTCTTGACTTTTACCTTTCCTTCTTGTTTGGCATATGTTATATCATGTGTATTTGCTTTTTGCTGGGAGTGTTCCATACCATGTAATTGCTTCCTATTGTGGGGGCACCTGACATCTGGGGCAAGAAAAACTGATGTAATGGCGTTGACTGCATGTTTTATACCCCCGACGACCTGACGTCGTGGAAGAAGCATCCGATCCAGAAATCCAAAGACTCTGGTATTCAGGCCGGCTGAGGGCTACTTGCAGGCAGATAACCCAATGTGATGACTGCAACAGTGAATGCACTCTAACATCTGTATTTATGGTAAGTATACACAACAGTACTTTTGCACCGACTGTGCTGCTGACAGGCATATGAAATGCTCTAAGATGGATGCCACTCGAGTGCTTCTGGGCTGTCATGTAGTCAGTGGTTGCACTCTAGACCAAGGCGTCTTTTCCCAGGCTGAGTTCAGTAGGATTTATTGTCCAGAGTTCCAGAGGCTTTCTTGGGTTCTCTTGCTCCTTTTGGGAACATGAAGTAGATGCAGACATTGGGCATTCACCAGATCTTTGTTAGGTGGGGTCTGTCCTTTGCCCAGGAGCGCACCCACAAGGTGCATACGTTAATGATGGTACCAGGCTTTGCATAAACTTCTTGTGGGGAAGAACTGCCTGCAGTGAACACTTCAGTGTCTGGTCCTGTTGTCCAGTATTCTGCATGTGTTTGCTCCAGGCATCTGTAGTATACCTTAGCTCACTCATACAAGAAACTGGGTGAAAATGGATTACTTCTCCCCTTCTTTGCACTGGGCAGAGGCTCTGAGGAGCATGAGGACAGTGTGTTCCTTCCATCTCCACCCATCTGTCCCTAGATACCCCCTGCATTGGTGAGATTTTCTAGCTGCCAGAGTTTCCATAGACTGACGAGCGCTTCCTTTGCATTCTTCCTAGAAATTCCTAAATTGTTGATTTGTGAGCCCTGAGTCATCTCTCTAATGAGCAAATCCTTTGGGATTCTATCTGTGCCAGTTATAAGAATTTTACTGTGTGTTTGGCTCGCAAAAAGGCAGATGCCCTCTATAACCCCTGTCTCAGTGGGTCATGGTCTGACAAAGTATCCTTAGGCTGACTTTTCTTTGACCTCTTGCCCTGCAAAGATCCAAGCTATTTTTGTCCTCCTGCAAAGATCCAAAATATTTCAATATATTCTAGTGCCTTTCTAGTGTAGTGACTGGTTCATTAGTAAACAAGACAGATGCACTATAGATGTTAATCTAGTCTCACTGAGGTGCTAACTTCATGCCAATGTGTTACATGATGTGCAGATCACTCTTAACTAAACTAGCATTAAACTATATACGTATATAACAACGTCCCTTTACCATGCATTATGTTGTTATAATACAATATTTTGTCCTTTCCACTGTCTCCCACTGACCATATCAATCTTGAGCCCATTCATTACTCCACCACTGGCAGACCCAGTCAGAGATGAGAGTAAGAGATGGTCATTCAGATAGCCATGACCGTGTCATGTGAGGGTGTTTGTATACAAGGCCCTGATCATGACCCTGGTGGCTGATTTGCCACAAAGGCCAGAAGAGCTCTTGCCTAGTGTTTTGAGTATTTCTGCCACATGTGTACTGAGGGCTGCTGTTACTAGCTTGATTGGGCCAAGCCCATGTCCCTACTTAACGATTTTATCTTCTGCATCTGAAATCTTCCAGTTTCATGGTGTTGAGCATGGATCATCACTCCCCTAGGATGTGAGAGCCAGTGTTAGCCACGTACTCCATCCTTCTCTACCTAGGTTCACTTGCATCCAGGCTACTGCGCAAAACTTGGGTCATAATCTGTCTCTCTGTTACAGTGCTGAGCTTTGCTTAATTTGAACCTTAAAACTTTACTAATCAAGTAGTGGACTGATTTACATCAAATCAGTGTTTACACATTTTAATAAATTTAGATTTCTGTTCTTAAAATCATGATTAGTTCAGTACATATGTCTGTTTGATTTCTTAAATAATCTTTTGTCTGAATATTTTACAGGAGTGTTTACACTGGCTGTCTTTTGGAAGAGTTCTTGCTGCACCACAGCTTTACTTGGGTGCTTCAGGAGTCTGTCTTTCTAACTCACTGCCTCTTTTCATGCATTAGGGCTAGTTGTGGCACTTGACATTGCCTTCTTCATGCAGCTATGTCTTTTGCAGACATCTGTGATATTTTCTGCACTGCTTTCCATCTTTCCATAAACAGCATAGTTAGTTCTGGTAATCTGATGACTCCTTCAAGTTGCATACTTTCCCATGGCTTTTGCATTCTTACAATGTCTTCAGCCTGTAAATCTTGCAACTTTTTGTTGATTTTGTTGTAGTATTGGTCTGTTCTGATATCCATCTAAATCTGTGTTAATTTTAGGACGTGCGTAACTTTATTTTCGTCATCCATCCATTAGTACTTGAGCTGGTGGGAGTGAGCTCCTGTAAAGTATTTCTGTACTTCAAAACTGGAAAGTGATGGTTGTTGTCCTAGCTCTTGCTTCAGCTTTATGATATTCTTCCCTGTGTTAAGTGGTTCTTCACTGTTACTTGTTGTAGTTAGAGAATGGATGTTTGAAATTATTCATGCACTAATCTTTTGTATTGCAGACTGTTGTCAGATATGACAAACTAGGTATTCCTTTCTCAGAATGGTAGAGTCTAATGCCAAAATCGTGGTGGCAGATGTTCTTCGTGTTTCACTGTTGCAGTCATTACATTTGGGTTATCTGCTTGCAGGTAGCCCTCAGTCGTCCTGATTATCAAAGTCTTGGGTCCTGCGTCTGTTGCTGTCTTATCTTCCATGACGTCAGGTAGTCAGGGGTATAAAGCATGCAGCCAATGCCATTGCATCAGTCTTTCTTGCCGTGCGGTGCACGAAGCAGAAGCAGTTTGCAAGTGCCGGTTGGCCGACTCCTGAAATTTTCGTTTTCGAGTTTCAAATCCAAAGTCTTCAACAAAGCTACGTATGCCGTTGGGATCCTTTTTCTTGCTCTAACTGATGTCAGTAAATAAAAGTTAACAATTGTATTTCTTGTGGAAAGCAAATACCTCATAAAGAATTTCATTTGTACTGCATTCCTTGCTTAGGCCCAGACCACGACGTCCCTCACTGTCGGTTTTGTGTCTTATTCAAACCTCACTATTGGTTATCTGTTCATTGCCGCATCTAAATATTTTGGTACTGTGTTCAGTTATCCAGAAATGGCTTCGTTAAGCCACCTGATTACCAAAATTCCGAAAAAAGGCGAAGATAAAGACAGAGATGGACCGCAAAGTTCCAAAGCTGCCGACGACGCTTCTGTTAAGCTAGTCGCCAGTTCGCCGGTACTCTGGCGCTTTCGCAGCCCCTGATACCCGCTACTTCAGATTCGCAGGCCTCTACTGAGACCCATTCAGAGACTGGTATGCTGCGAGATGCTTCTTCGACTGTGGAACCTGTGTATGTCTCTACCTTGGATGGGTCCGGATGTGTTGTGCAGGCACCGGCTTCTGAGGGTGTATTCAGGCGTACTAACTTGCATATTAAACCAACGCCCTCTTCTTCAAGGCATAAAACTCTATCCACGCTTAGAAAACGGATGCCCAGACTGCATGGTCAGGCCCCTATGCCTAAAAAACGAATGGCTGAAGACCTTATTACTGTAATCCGGGGAAGCCACACTTCTCCCTCTGAGACCTAGAACTGATTTTCCTTCTGATTCTTCTGATCAGGGTTCTGAAATTTCTGTTTTCTCTGATGACCAGGAGTTGCCCTTATCTACCTATGAGGATTCTGATGCAAAGGACTCCATTCCCTCTGCTTCCCCTCCAGAGGATTTCTCTTTTGGTGAAAGTTTGCATACTCTTAGGGAGCATTTCCGCTGGGAAAGCCAGGATTACTTGGACTCCAAAAAGAGGCTTAAGGAATTCTTACTCCTCCCTGAACACAGGCCTTTAGCTATCCCTCCTGTACTGGACATTGTAGATGATGCCTTCTTAGAATCTAGCCTGGCCCCTGACACTCCACCTCTGGCTCCCAGAAAACCTGACAGGTATTTGAGTACCTGACTCTCTCAAGTTTCTCTTTAAGAATCCTACTGCGGATCCTGAGACCATTTCACAGGGACCCAAAGGCATTAAGGCTACTACTGCCAAAAACCCTTCCCCCTCTGATAGAGATTCCCGGGCCCTGGACAGATTGGGTAAAAAGGTATATACTTCTGCTACTTTGGCCATTAGGGCCTTAAACTGACAGTTTCATATGTTAAAGTATCAGCAGCATGTTATTGGATTGCTTAAACAGAAAATGATGTTGATTCCTGACTTTGCTGAAAATAAAAAAAATACAGGATTTAATGCATTCTGCTGAACAAGTTGGAAAACATACTTTGCAATGTGGTTTTGATTCATTAGAGGCATCTTGCAGGGCTGCTGTCACTGGGGATGTCCTTAGAAGGCATGCTTGGCTTAAGGAGCAAACTTTGCCAGATCATGTTAAAGCTAAATTACTGGATGCTCCCTTAAACCAAGACCACCTGTTTGGCAACAAAGCAGAAGAAGTACTTAAAAAGATGGAGGAAGAAGCTAAATCTATGCAAACTGTTAAAGATTTTCTGCAAATACAGCCTCCCAGATTTAGTAGGCACTGAACTTCTAAGAATTGGTCCTTTCCTGCCTCTTCCAGGCCTTCTCAGTCCAAACCCAGGACCAGCAGACCACCCAGGCTTCAGTCTCAAGGTAGTCACAGGCCTAAGCAGTGGGGGGGCTCTCACTTCCAAAGCTGGAAGTAGTAAGACACCCACTATGGTAAACTGCCACAATGACTTAACTTTCAACCTTCCAAGCCCTGCTCAACTGACTGTTCCTTTAGGGAGAAAGATCGCCATGCATGCAAAAAAATGGGAACTCATTACCTAAGACAAATGGGTTTTAAAAAGTTTCCCCAAGGATACAGATTCCACTTCCTCTCCTTACCAACCCCAAACGGTTGGCCAGACCTACCCCCAAATCAGTGGGCAGAGGCTCAAAAGCAGGTTCTCTCTCTTCTAAGTATCAGGGCTATTCAACCTGTCCCAGAAGAGGAATGGGGGCAAGGTTTTTACTCAAGACTTTTCCTGGTACCTAGAAAAGACAATTTCTGGTGTCCTATCCTGGACCTGTCTATCCTAAACACCTTTTTGGTAATCCCAAACTTCAAAATGTTAACTCTTCTTCAGCTGCTTCCCATGCTAGGCAAGAATGCCTGGTTGGCAGCACTGGATTTAAAGGAAGCCTACCTGCACATCCCAATAACGGAATCTTGCAGAAAATACCTACGCTTCAGAGAAGGCTACATGCACTATCAGTTCTCTGCACTGCCCTTTGGCTTATCTACTGCGCCCAGGGTATTCGCAAAGTGCCTAGCTCCAGTCATTACATTCTGCAGGCAGAGAAATATTCAAATATACCCATACCTGGACGATTGTCTAATTCAGGCAGAAAGCCAGGACATACTATTAAATCATCTGGCATTTGTAAAGAAATTACTAACTTCTATGCGGTACACCATAAACGAAAAGAATCCCATCCAGTACCCTGCCAACAAATTGTATTCCTGGGAGCAAGCCTGAATACAACTTCCCAGATGGCCTACCTCACGCCAGAGAAACAAGTTTATTTGACAACCTGCTTCAAACTACTTGCCACAAAAACCTAACTATCTGCAAGAAAAATACTACAAGACTTGGGGTTCATGGCCTCTTGCATTCTACTAATTCCATATGCAAGACTGCATGTGAGGCAACTACAGCGGTATCTAAAAAGCCTATGGTGTCAACATTCTCAGGACCTAGAATCAATGATTCCTATCATCCCTTGTCTAAAGACAGAGTTCCTTTGGTAGGCAGAGGCCTGCCTCCACAAGAAGGGACTGCCATTCAGTCTACCCCCTGCCACCCAAACCCTAACAGACTCATCAGACTATGCATGGGGGGCTCACCTGGCAGGGCAGTGCATTCAGGGCAAATGGAACCAGAGTCTAATGAACCTGCATATCAATCAAAAAGAAATGTTAGCTGTACAGAATACTCTGAGCCTTCAAGGACCACATTCTTCCAGGACAATTATTGGTAAAGACTGACACCACCACTGCCTTGTGGTACATAAACAAGCAGGGGGCGACCCACTCGTACCCTCTCTGCAGACTAGCCATGGCTCTGTGGAACACAGCCTTGAGCTATCAAGTGCATCTACAAGCTCAATTCCTACCAGGCAACCTAAATACACTGGCAGATGACCTAAGCAGAAATCTCATGGACCAACACGAGCGGAAACTGGAATCAAAGATATTCAACATTTTGAGAAACAAATGGGGGAGCCCAGAGATAGACTTGTCTGCGTCCCCTCAGAGCTACCAGTTGGACAAATTCTGCACAAGGACTCCCCACAGACAAGCTTGGAAAGTGGATGCCCTGTCCTTCACCTGGAAAAACCTATCAGTTCTTGCCTTTCCCCCTCTGCCTCTCCTCCCCAAAGTTTTACTAAAGACCAAACAGGACAAACCAAGGACAATACTCCTTGCACCAGACTGACCATGCCAACACTGGTACCCCCTCTTGTGCAGTGTGTCACTGCTGCAACCATGGCACCTGCCTCAGGCCCCTTCCCTGCTGTCCCAGCAGTATGGCCAGATTCTGCACCCCCAGCTTCAAACCCTGAACCTTGCAGCCTGGCTAATTACCTGAGCTCTCTGTTACCATCCTTCAGTAAGCAAGTGATTGATGTCATTCTGGAGGCAAGGAGGCCTAGTACTAGAAAATCCTGTGCTGAAAAATAGAAAAGATTCTGTTCCTGGAGCCAAACTCAGGGGATGGGCACAACAGTGCCCAATTTACCGCACATTCTTCAATACTCTCACTCTACCTCCCTTTGAGCCAGCTGCAAATGCAGAGTTGAAATTTCTTTCTTTCTTGGAAAACAGCCTTCCTTCTAGCCATCACTTCAGCAAGAAGGGTGTCTGAATTACAGGCCCTCATGGCAGTGGAGCCTTTCATCATCTTTCATGTGGACAGGGTGTCCCTCAGGACCAATCCTTCCTTTATGCCCAAGGTGGTATCCAGTGTGGCCCTTAATCAGTCCATTAATTTGCCAACCGTTTTTTCTCATCCACAGAACAAAGGGGAACGATTTCTGCACTCCTTGGATGTGCACAGACAACTTAGATTTTACTTGGACAGGACTAAGCCTCTAAGGGAAATCTGAACAACTATTGGTTGCATTTGCTGCAGGGGGCAGAGGGGAAGGCCATTTCAAAGCAAATAATTTCTAAGTGGATGGGACATTACATTTATTTCTGCTATAAGCACCATGGAAAACCTACCCCACAGGGGATAAGACCACATTCCACCAGGGCTACATCTACCTCTACAGCCTTTCCCAGAGGTGTCCCTTCCAGGGACATCCTAGAAGCTGCTACCTGGAGTTCTGTACATACCTTCACCAAGCATTACCACTTGCCAATTTTTTCTAAATCCAGAGCTGGTTTTGCCACTGCAGTCCTGCAGGGCCTAATAGCTGGTCCTAATTCTCTCTAATTGCCTCCTCCCTTCCTTAGCTTTGTGAATCTACCCAAATGTAATGACTGCAACAGTGAAACACGAAGAACATAGTACAGTTGTGCACACTTACCATAAATGTAGATGTGAGAGTGTATTCACTGTTGCAGTCCTGGTTACCCTCCCTCCAGCCCCCTGACTGCTGTTGTCTATACCTCTCCTTTTGTTTTCTATACTTAAAGCTTTCTGGTGTATTTGCTTTTTGTTGGAGGTGTAACCTTGTATATAATTGCTTCTCATTATGGGGGCACCTGACATCTGGGGCAAGAAAAACTAATGTAATGGCGTCGACTGCATGCTTTATACCCCTGACTACCTGATGTCATGGAAGATGAGACGGCAACCGATGCAGGACCCAAGACTTTGATAATCAGGCCGACTGAGGGCTACCTGCAAGCAGATAACCCAAATGTAATGACTGCAACAGTGACTACACTCTCTAACATCTGCATTTATGGTAAGTGTGCACAACTGTACTTTATGGTGTCTGCACTTTTATTATTTCAGGGAGTTTGGAATAATCGCACAAATAATTGGTTCCTTTGAATTGGAACATATCTGATCCCACTCAAGTCATCAGGTTCTGACTGTGCTAATCCTTTGGATTATGATATGCTTTGCAGATACAGCTCCAGACTACTTGTTCTATTTTAGTGGCATTCCTGGTCAGAAAATAAGATCTCTAGCTGTTTGAATTTACTATTCCTAAATATGATTTCATATATTGTGAAAATAAATCCGCAGACTTGATGCTACTAAGTCACCTGGTATAAACAATTGTTCTAGTATTTTGAAATATAGATCTAATTTTATTTAATATAACATGTTTTTTAACATGATTATAGTTTGTCTGTAGGTTCATAACATGTATTTAAAAATTTAAATATGTAGGGGTATTTAAAGGTTAGCTAACGGGGTTTTAACAAGTGATGAATGCTCTATTTTTATTGGTTTAGTATCTGATTTGATTAACCTGTTCACTATATATGTTAGGAGCTTGGTAATTTTAACTTACTCCAATGAAGCCCTGGAAGTGGTTGGGCAAAAGCACTTGGTGAACGTTTTGTTTTAAACAGTAAAGTGGTGTGGTGGTTTAGCAAGTTTATGGATTTATTTTCACTGTGTTCTAAGTCGTGTTAACACCCTTGGTGGTTCTTTTTTATTTTTAATTATAATTTCATATATCCTTTTAAGTTTGGTTTCCCTAGTTGAATGGGAACCATTTCGTCAGTTTTCAACATTAAACATTGGGTGCGACTTATTTCTTCCATGAAAATTCAGATTTAATTTCTTTCCTTAACTGATCAGGAAACCCATTCAGTACTTTGTTTATTTAATTGTTGTGCATTTTTTTGCCCCATCCAACCCTCTCTCATATGTGTGGCCCATTTGTTTACCATAGCTGGGATGAGGGTTTGCCTGGAGAGGATTTCAGTCTGGCAGCTGTTGGGTGTTTTGTGATTTTTCTTATGTCCTCTTCTGTGCATGCACAGGTAAGCTACCCATATGTGTATGTTTAGTGGGCTGACCATAGTGGGCCAGCCTCCTGCTTCTGTGAGGGCGTTCCCGTCGGGCAGCCCTGACTCCTGCCATAAGGCACTGGAAACTGCCTTTCCCAGTCTGTACCAAGGACAGTCAAGCTCTTGCATGTACCCTCCCCCATCCATACACAACCTTCATGTAACCATAGCCAAGGTCGAGAGGCAGTACCTTAAAGTTTGAGGCAGGGGGATCTCACTTTCATATAACTTTCTTGCCCTGTGGTTTGGTCTGTGCTAAAGCCAGGATGTATACACAATGCCAGGCTTTACTAATTATCTTTTGTGGAAGCAAATGGATTCACATCAGTCTATACTACAAATAACATTGGAACACACTCAAAAAGCCCAGCAGTTTGCCCTTTCATATGTCAAAACTCAGACTGTTTCCATACTTTTCAAAATCCCATCTCTTGCTCAGACAGGGTAAGCCTTTTTTGTCCTGGGGAAAAAAATGGACATTCTAAGCTAGAACTTCAGGTCCATAGCTGAGCTCTACTACATCACAGCAGGGAAGTTTCTAAAGGCATTGGGACGCATGGTGTCCTCCATCCTGATGTTATCTGTAGCCAAGCTCCACAGGTACCGGAGAAATAGTTGGTGTCAACGTATACATTCTCTGGAGCTGGAGTGCTTCACCCTAATTCTACCCTGTATATTTAAAATAAGTTTACTGAAGTTAAACCTGATAGCCTTATTCCTTTTGGGCAGGACAGCCAGATATTAAGCACATACTCAGTCACATTGCAGGGGCTCAGTCTGGAGGTATGTGTCTCCGGGCACTTGGAACAGGTTGCAAAAGAAAAGACGTGCAGTTAACGAGGGAAATCTTTTAACTCACCCTGGCTATGAAGACCCTGAAACAGTGTTGTAAACATGGAATTTTGCCCATTGTCACAGGCCATACCATAATGATGTGCCTCAACAAGCAAAGGGGGGGGGGGGCGGCATGTTTTTTATCTTCTGTGCAGACCAGCCTTGGAACTGTGTTTTTGGCCCAGGAAGCAGTTATGACACTGAATGCCTCCTGTAGCCCTTCTCAAAATAGCATGTTGACCGATCTTTCCTCACAAATGGATGTTAGACAGGGATATTTTTTTGGATGTGGTCCACTGGTAAGGTATGCCAGAAGTAGACCTTATTACTTCCCTAGACTTCCCACAAGGGGAAATCTGGACAAGAAGCTTCAGAGGATGGCAACAGAAGACGTTCCTGTTATACTAGTGATGCGCTGACATGCCGGTAAGAGGGCCTCTACCCGGCCAGGAGTGGGATGGATGCAATTCTGTGGAAGTTGAAAAGAATGTTGGGCCTTTCATAGCAGAAATCCCAAGACGTTGGTGCAACAGTGGTCATACTGTAACCTCTGCAATTATGCTAAGTTCCTAACATGACTGTACTTTATGGTAGCTTAGCTTCTCTCTGATTCATGCTGCTGTGCACCTTGAATTAAATGCTGCATAGCTAGAAAACTCAGATGCTTAAAAAAATAAATTAAAAGATATTGCTGTCAGCTGTTGGAACCATTTCATTTTTTTCTAACTCTTCTGTAAGTTGTGACTATAGAGTGTAACTTGCAAATACTTTTTTTTTTGCCTAGAATTGGTGGAGAATCTCTTGCAGTCGCACAGAATACCTATGCTGTCAACTGGTTTAAAGGCAAGGAACTGAACCTAGTGTTTGGATTGCAGCTTAGCATGGCCAGAGTGGTATGTTGAAGCAGTTGGTGCATTTTTTTATTCATTTGTTAACGCATTCAGATATAGTGAATCGTTTTGTTGTCTTTCCTTCTCTGTAGGTAAATGCACACTTTAATGTTGCTGTTTTTCTTCACATGGGGTGGTGGGGTCAGAAGTAGTTGCCCTTGCTCTTTCTTGATGTACTCCTGCCTTCCTCAGGTAATGGCCTTTGTGCTAGTTTTTAAGTGTTACATGCCTTCATAACCCTTGTTAGTGCTGCTAATAGAGTTCCCCGAACATTTGTGCCAGAACTTTTCTTTTCTGCCATTTTAGCAAGACTGTTCACTATTTCTTATTATGGTCTCATACTTTATTGTAGCAGTTGTCCTATATTTAGAAATATGTTTTACTAACCTTTCATATAGCGCTGTGAAAAAATTCTTGAACTATAGATGGCCCTTAGAACTTTCCTATTGGTATAGGGGGAATAGCATCCACTTCTGATGGCCGTGTCCCAGGATCAACGATTGACCTCAAAAGCTGGGAAAGGGTAGCAAAGGTACTGGATCTGAGCAGTCAACCATCAACTTGCCTAACTGGAGGGGGGATCACTATTTTATTGCTGCCTAGGGGTGACCATGAGGAGAAGGGGAGAAGCAGTGTGCTTTTAAATTAGTGTGGCCAACAAGACTCCTTGTCACAAAGTTCTGTATTCTGACATTTTTAAAATCTTTATTAAATTAAAAATGATTTACTGGCCCCAAAAAGTGTTGGATAGCCTGGATATTAAAACAAGAAGGATGCTTCATGCTCACCAAATGATTTATAAAAATCGGTGTATACCAAGATTATATATTCCCCGTTCCGAAGGCGGGATAGGCCTCCTTGAAATTGATTACATGTATAGATCTGCAATCGTGGGACTTGCACATATCTACTGACCTCACAAGATCCAAATGTAGTGAAAGTTTTGAAACATGAGGAGAGTAAATCTAAGATGACGTCTCTGCTTAATTTAGCAGAAGCATATTGACGTCAAGCAGGAATGGAAATCGAACCAGAAGTAGATAAAAACAAAGCAGCAACTGAATGTGCTAAAAAACAAAAAAAAGAATATAAGGTGAAGGATAAGATGAAAAGGCAAGAAATGTGGAAAAAACAAATATAGTTGCAAGTATAGAAAATTTCTAGAAGAGCCTCATGTTGATAACGAATGAACGCAGGAATGGTTAAAGAGATGTGAATTCACATCAGGAAATGAAAGGTTAATATTGGCAGCCAAAGATATAGTGGGCTATGTACACACTGGTTTACAAAGTCCATTGAACATGTGGGAGGAACAGACGTGTAGGTTTTGTAAAACCAAATTGGAAACTGTCACACACCTTGTTGCTGTTTGCGATGCACTAATGGCAGAGGGACTGCATACTGAAAGGCATAATAATGTGTCGCGATTGTGCAAATGTTATGGTATCGAAGTGGCTAAAAAACATTGGAAACGTGAACCACAAAGAATCCTAGACAATGTTGAAGTTTATATCACATGGGATCACCCAGTACCAACAGTTCAAAAGATAGATGCTAGAAAACCTGATTTAGTGGTCCAAGAAAAGAAGACAAAAGTAGCATCGATCATTGAAATCGCCACACCCATTGACTACAGTGTCTTGCGTACAGAGAGAGACAAAGTCATAAAATACCTGGATCTGCAGGCAGAAACGAGAGCCATGTTGAAGAAAGATACCCAGAAAGTTCCAATAGTAGTAGGAGCAACGGGGTCTTTTATAAAAAAGAATTTATGATCGTATTTAAATATGTTACCAATTCATGTAACACCATACGAATTGCAAGAGCCGTCATTACTGGGCACATTGCGGGTGCTGCGAAGAGCACTTTTGGCTAACAGAGTGAAACAATACTAATTTCATGAACTTTAATTGTACTTTGACTTGGGAGTGGAGTCCATTCCAGTCATGGTATTAGAAACCCAAAAAACTTTGAGAAATTTAAGAATAACAGAAGCCTTACTGTTTCTAGGCAGTTCAGATCCAAATAACCCAGCCCAAAAATAATTTTTTTAGTCAAGATTTGCTCCCCCAACGTTCTTGACAAAGTATTTCTGTAGGATTTTTTTTTTTTTTAAATATGCAGACATGTTACATTTCCAAAAATATGCTCCAAGTCACAGCTCTTTCCCATTACACCTCCAGCATTTGATATCTACCCGAGGAAAAGTTCTCTGGCTAGTGGCAAAAAAAAAATGCTTATGCAAACTCTTCCAAGCAAAAATCTTAACCTTCTAGATTGGGAGCCATTTTCATGTCATCCCACCATTCCTTTGTAAATTGCCTTTCCAGTCTTGTCTTACCACCTTTGTTTGATTCTTATAGTTATCATGCAACATTTTCTTTTTTTTTACTGCAGCTTCTGTTCTAGACCTCAACTATACATTCTACTATAGTGGGCCTTCCATTTAACAATCTCCTCTTCCCTTCTTTCTACTTAGTCTCTTCCCCTCTATTTGCTCCAAAACCTTGGATCTTTTGATTTTCTCCAGTAAATTTCAACCCCTACTTTCCTACTTTCTGTACCACTACTTGCTGTCATCCCTGTTGGTAAGACCTCCTTTTTCCATTCCAATGTTGGTTCATAGGTTGGTACTAGGCTATCTGCACTAGGGCCTGTACAAGCCTAGCCATAACAATTCTCTGGATATTTCTACCCACAATATTTACTTCCCTGAACCCCTGTCTAGCAGGGCGACTGACATGATCCCCGGGGTGAATTTCCCATCTCCCATCCAATCGTCAAGGTTCCTTTTGAAGAGGGCCAAGGAGGTGCTCTGCTTGACATGTATGGGCGGTTTAGTTCTTAGACTACTTTCTGCTACTTTAAGTATAATGTTCTGTACAAGTTGTTCACCTTAAGGACGTGCGTGCGTGTGTGTGTGTGTGTGTGTGTGTGTGTGTGTGTGTGTGTGTGTGTGTGTGTGTGTGTGTGTGGTTTAGATGTTGTTTGCAGACGTCACATTTAAGGTCCCTGGTTTATGGCCCCAAGTGTGACATCCCACGCACCAACAGCAACTAGGCTGAAGCTTTTGTATAGGAAACGACGTTTGGGTCGCCTGAGGAGGAGGATCCCACAGTAAGAATACTGCAACATGGAAGAGAAGGACCTCTGTGGTTGTGATAAGATTTTACACAACTATTCTTTCAGTCCCTCGAACATACCATTCAAACCTACACTGAACAGAAACTGCTGGTCACAGGTACTTTGTAGGTATCACTGTAATCCTTATGTGTAGCGGTCTTGATGGCACCATGAGTTTTGCAAATGCCATATGACTCAGAACAGAAGCTCTGTCCTTCACCACTAGTTTCCTTTGTTGGAGTCTATAAAATATTTATGTGCTTGGTACCCAGGAGGGCATCAGCAAGACTACCTTCCTGTTTCAGCATAGCATAGGTTTGATTTTTGTTCAGTGTGGGAGTTGGCCAGTCTGAGGCAATCTAGCTTGTACTGCAATGCTGTTTGCATCTTTTCCAGAGATTGTACCTGAATCATCCTGTCATCTAGGTAGGGATAAATGTGGATGCTATAGTCCTGCAGTGATCAGTGACTTGAGCTTGTCTGTAAAATTTAAAATTATTTCTGTAAAATCCTTGCATGGTAGCTGAACCAAAGGGCAAAATAGTAAAATGGGGATATTACTCTCCCATGACAAATCTCAGGAATTCTCTATTCCCTTTGAAATTAGAGATGTGGTGGTAGGCATCGTCAAGATTTGAAATCACAAGTGGGGCCTAAAAATCAGGGAGGCTAAGAGGGCCTGCAGAGTCAGCATCTTGAATTTTGAATCCTGTAAGAGCCTGGTTAGCCTTGGTAAGTTCATAATGGGGCTCCATAACTCCTTCTTTCCTGGAGTCTCTAGTAAAACTGTTAACTCTCCCGATTAAAGGGATCATATTTGTCATTCCTTGCAGAAACCTCTCTTAAGAGGGAAGAGGTTAAATGTTTGTCTTGGTGCAGACTGCATTTCTTACTTTCCTGGCTTTGATGTGAAGTGTGTGTATTGTGTGAAGACAGTTTGAAGAACCCACTGGTCTCAACCAGTGCTTGGCCAGTTGTGGTTAAAGGAGGCTAGCTGATCCCCCATCCCTGGATAGTGAGGGAGAGGGGATGGGGTTTGGAGGGCCAAGGTGAGAGTTTGGGGATGTGGGAAGGAGTAGACTGTTTTAGCTGCCTCCTGCTGGGGGATGAGCCCCAAACCCTGTGACCTCTCTGTATATGCCTGCTGCAATTTCCTTTTCTGTGTGACCTTTCTACCTTTTGGTTATTTGCCTTTTTCGTGCCTCTGGTAGTAAGGTTTTTGTGTGAAGGAAAAATTTCTGTTGTGTTTGGGAATAGGAAGGTAAAATAGGTTGACTGACTCCATAGTGTTTCCTTTATTCTTCAGTCTTTTAAGCACAGTGTAAGATGGTGTCCATAAAGCAATCCATTATCTATTGGGGTTAGTGGAATTAGAGGTGAGCTTTTACATTTTCAGGCAGTAACTGGATTTTCAGACAAGAATGTCTTCTGACAGCAGACACAATTGCAGCAGCCCTGAGTGCTGCATCTACATCATACCTGTATATTCTGGAATTTTTCCCATCTGCAAAATAATCTTGACTTGGCCAATCCTAGATCTTGCACTCTGTACAACTCACTCGCCTGATGATGTCCTTCAAGGATGCATCTGCATTCCTTACAAATGGGTTGTCCTGTCGTCAGGCAGCCCTTTTCAAAGTCTGGGTCTGGCCTCGGCTGGTGTCACACTTCACCCAGCTGCAGATAAAGGCATCAGCCGCCATTTTCCCCAGTCTTTCTTGCCAAGCAGAAGCTGTTCGGGTCAGATCCAGAGATTACTACCGAATACTACTTGAAGACTTCTTGGACTCTTTCTTGCCTCAGCCGATGTCAGAAAAAGTGAATAACTGTTTAACAAACAAATACCTCATAAAGATTTCCACTCTTACTGCTTACCTTGTTTAGGCCCAGAGTGGTAGCATTGGTGGTATAGTGGTGAGCATAGCTGCCTTCCAAGCAGTTGTCCCGGGTTCGTTTCCTGGCCAATGCAAGAAATCTGTGCATTTAAAATAGCTTGTTTAGCCTGTTTTAAAACAGTAATTTTGCGTATTATGCCGCGGATCCTCCGACTTTGGCTGAAACCGCGCTGAAACCGAGCAAGCGTTCTAACTTCAGCCAATCCATGCGAGGCCTCTTCTAACCTGGTAGAATCGGCCTCTGAAATCCAACCTGCTGCTGTGGTTTCACAGGAATTATCGGACACCATTCCCTTGGATGTTTCAACCCCTGCACGTGGTGCTGATGGGCCTCCTGCAGCCATGTCCATAAAGGCCTTTGCCAGGGCTAAAGCAGCCAAAACTTCTAAGTCTGTGCCTGTTAAGCCCCCCTCTCACAGGCCCAGTTCCAGTTCCCAAATGCTTTCTCTGGCAGAGGATCTCATCTCTCTTTAATAAGGGGATCCCAACCTCATCCAGACAGGGCCTCTCAACCACCTCCAGAAAAGAGACCTAGAGCAGAGCCCCCTGAGCCAGTGTCCTCGGATGATTCCTCTGATGATTCAGACAATACAGACCATCCAGAGGCTCCTTTTTCTCCTTATGAAGACTCTGATGCTGAAGAGTCGATTCCTTCTGCCTCTCCACCTGAGGAATTTTCCTTTGGGGAAACCTTACATGCCATGAGGGAGCAATTTCAGTGGCAGGGACAAGATTTCTCAGACTCCAGGAAAAGGTTTAGGACCTTTTTGCATTTACCACAACATAGGCCTTTAGCTATACCTCCAGTTCTTTCTGTTGTAGATGATGCATTTAATGATGCTTGTACTGCTCCTGATACTTTACCTCCAGCCCCTGCTAAGCCCGATAGGTTCTACAGGGTCCCGGACACACATCACCATTTATACAAGGCTCCTTTTGCAGATCCCGAGACTATCTCCCAGGGGCCTAAAGCAGTAGCATCTACCTCTGTTAAAAATCCCTCCCTCTGAACAGGTCCTTAGAGAGATGGGGTAAAAAAGTATACACCTCTGCTACTCTGTCAGCTAGGGCATTGAACTGTCAGTTTCATATGATCCAATATCAGGAGTTTATACTTGATCAATTAACTAAGAAACTGTCCTCTGATGACTCTTTAGATAAGAAATATGTTCTAGAAATGGTGCATAACATTCAGCAGGTTAGTAACCATTCTTTAAAATGCGGCTATGATGCACTGGAGGCTTCCTTTAGATCAGCCATGACTGGCACAGTTATCAGAAGGCATGCATGGTTGAAAGAACAGGCCTTGCCGGATCATGTTAAAGCAAAACTATTAGATGCTCCTATGGATAAGGTCAATTTATTTGGTTCTCCTGCTCAGCAGGTACTGAAGAAAATGGAAGAGAAGGCAAAATCTGTACAAACAGTGAAAGATTTCTTACAGGTTCAGCCTCCAAGGTTTAGCAGGAACTGGCCTTCCAAAATTGGTCCTTCCAGACTCCTCTAAAGCACAGAGAGGCAGGAATAGGCGCTCAAGAGGCAGAAATCAATCCAGAGGTGGTGCCTACACCAGTGGCAGGGTAACAACAACCGCACAGACGCAACTACTACCACTGCAACAGGACAATCACAGTGACTTGGCTCTGGCACTGCCTACCAGGGAACAGATATCAGCACCCTTAGGCGGAAAGCTAGCCTTATTTTCAAAAAACTGGCACTGCATCACAAGGGACAAGTGGATTTTGCAAACTATAGACCAAGGTTACAGGTTTCATTTCCATACTTTACCAGGAAAAAGAGGAATGCCAAACCTACCACCAAATCAAAAGACAGAAGCTCTAAAACAAATAGCTCAATTAGCAAGAATGAGAGCTGTGGAAAAGGTACCATCTATGGAACAAGGAAAGGGATTTTACTCCGGACTCTTCCTGGTACCAAGAAAAGAGAAAAATTGGAGGCCTATTCTCGACCTGTCCGCTTTAAACACATTCCTCATTGTTCCAAAATTCAAAATGCTGACCCTACAGCAGCTTCTTCCCATGCTGGGCAAGGAGTCTTGGCTGGTGACTCTAGATCTCAAGGAGGCATACCTGCACGTCCCCATACGACCAAATTGCAGAAGATACCTCAGATTTCTTGCAGGATCAGAGCATTATCAATTCTCAGCATTGCCCTTTGGCTTATCTACTGGTGTTCACGAAATGCCTGGCATCAGTAATCGCTCATTGCAGGCTTCAGGGAATCCAAATTTATCCATACCTGGACGACTGCCTGATACAAGCGGACAACAAAAACAAGCTAACAGAAGACTTACAAAGAGTCATTTACTTGCTACAAGCCCTGGGATATACAGTCAATATAAAAAAGTCAAGGCTGATACCATCCCAAAGAATAACCTTCTTAGGTGCAGAATTGGACACAACAAAACAGATGGCATTCCTAACTGCAGAAAAACAAGAACAACTTCCTCTCTACTTCTTGGCATTAACAAAGCAGAACCAACTAACAGCAAGAAAAGTACTGCAAGCCCTGGGCTTCATGGCATCCTGCATAATTCTGGTCCCTCATGCCAGACTGCATATGAGAAAGGCTACAGTGGTACCTGAAGAATTTATGGTCTCAACACAGGCACAGCCTAGAAACCAAAATACCACTAATCCCATGCCTGAAACAAGAGTTCCTATGGTGGGCTCAGGCATGTCAGTCAAACACAGGTTTGCCCTTCTACAACATTCAACCAAGCCAAACCATCACAACGGACGCCTCGGACCTCGGTTGGGGGGCCCACATGCTGGACAAGTGCATACAAGGCCTATGGACTCAAGATCAACTGCACCTGCACATAAATCTAAAGGAAATGCTGGCAGTAAAACTGGCAATCCAGAATTTCAGACCATTCCTCCAAGAAGGGCAGTTGATGATAAGGACAGACAACACCACAGTCCTGTGGTACATCAACAAACAGGGAGGCACACATTCATACCCTCTATGCCGGATGGCACTGGACCTATGGAATATGGCTCTGAGCTACAACATTCAGTTACAAGCAATTTTTGTACCGGGAAAAGAAAACCTCCTAGCAGACATATTAAGCAGAACTACCACGGATGCCCACGAATGGATGCTACACCCGGACATCTTCAAGGCCATCACAAGGAAATGGGGACTACCACAAATAGACTTATTTGCATCCCCACTCAATCACCAGCTCAAGAAATTCTGCACCCACTTGCTTGGAAGGTGGACTCTATCCTTCAGTTGGAAAAGCCTGACAGCATATGCATTCCCACTTCTTCCTTTGATGCACAAGGTGCTATTGAAAATCAAAGAGGAACGTCCAAGGATCATTCTGATAGCTCCAGACTGGCCAAGACAACATTGGTACCCATTACTGAGGAGCATGTCTCGGAACAAATGTGGACACTACCCCTGATCCCATTGCTGTTAACACAGAACGGCTACAACACCCTGCATCCAAACCTGAAAACTCTGCAGCTGACTGCCTGGAACATTACATAAGAGCAACTAACCCAAATTTATCCCAAAGGGTTAAAGACATTATCCTTGAGGCCCAGACCTTCAACAAGAAGGAATTATGCAGGAAAATGGAAAAGATTTCTCATTTGCAGTACTGAAAAGGGAAAAGATGTGTCAATGGTAAACATAGCCAACATCCTGGAGTACTTGGCAGAGCTCTTCCATACAGGCCTGTCCTATTCCTCCATCAAGATACATGCATCAGCTATTTCGGCAGAATACAGCTTCAGTCCCCTGTCCTGCTCAGGCAGTTTCTGAGAGGAATTAAAAATGTAAAACCTCCTAGGAAACCACATTGCCAGCATGGGACTTGAACTTTGTGCTAGAAAAATTGACACTTCCTCCTTTCGAACCAGCAGCAACAGCAGAACTACAATACCTATCCTGGAAGACTGCTTTCCTGCTGGCAATCACCTCAGCAAGAAGGGTTTCTGAACGACAGGCTTTAATGACAGTACAACCCTTCCTGATCTTCCATCAAGACAGAGTGTCCATGAGAACAAATCCTACATTTATGCCTAAGGTGGTATCCAGAGTGTCTTTAAACCAGGCTATCCACCTACCTACATTCTTCCCCAACCCACAGAACAGGGGGGAAAGACTGTTGCATACTCTGGATGTACATAGACAGTTACGCTACTACCTGGACAGAACCAAGGACAATAGAAAAACTGACCAGCTTCTGGTAGCATATGCAACAGGAAGGGAAGGAAAAGCAATTTCAAAACAGACAATCTCCAAGTGGATAGGAAACTGCATCAGATTTTGTTACTCCTACCATGGAAAGCAAACTCCAGAGAACATCAGGCCTCATTCTACAAGGGCTACAGCCACTACCACAGCTTTCTTACGAGGAGTGGCTACCAAGGACATTATAGAGGCTGCTACTTGGACCTCCGTGCATACATTTGCCAAGCATTATAACTTACCTTTATACTCTAGATCCCGAGCAGGGTTTGCTTTGCAAGGGAGCCTAACTACACCATAATTTCTTCTTCCTCCTCCCCTAGGTTGGCTATGGTATTCTACCCATTTGTAAGAACTGCAGATGCATCCTTGAAGGACATAGTACAGTTTTGTACCTACCATAAATGTAGATGTCCGAATAGGAATGCATCTGCAGTCACACCCTCCTTCCCCTCTGAGGTATTCCTAGGGTATTTGCGCATCTAATAGCTAGCTGGGGGGGGATCTATTATGGTGTATTTGTTTGTATATATGTACATACATGCTTATTTTTTGTGTTTGCTCTCTACTATTTGGAAACATTGGCATTTATCCAAAATTTAGCTATCCAAGAGGGCAACTGGCATCTGGGGCAAGAAACACTGAGGAAAATTGATGCCTTTATACCAGCTGCAGCTATGACGTCAGGTGAAGTGCGACCAGCCGAGGCCAGACCCAGACTTTGGAATCCGGCCTCAAGGGCTGCTGCTGCCAACAGACAACCCATTTGTAAGGACTGCAGATGCATTCCTATTCGGACATCTACATTTATGGTAGGTACAAAACTGTACTTTATGCTCCTTGTACTTCATAATAAGAGTCTGAACAGTCAAGGCTGTGCAAGCTAGGGTTGCTGAGGTTTACCTCTCTATTGCCACAAAGGGGACCTTCACAACTGTGGGCAGTATAGGGGCATCAAACTTGTATCACACTGCATGAAAGTTCTGTGAGGGTGGTTGACAAATATGCAGAGTAGTAGAAAGTAAGATGAGAAGTGAGCAGTTCAGATTCAGATCAGGATACAACACAACTGACCCAAATTTTGCAGTGAGAAAAAATACTTGAGAAGAAGTTAGAGATGAGAAGAGAGTCCATTTGGGCATTCCTAGACTTGGAGAAAGCATATGACAAGGTCCCAAGAAAGCTGATATGGGCAGTCCTGCAGTGGTTCAAGTCCCAGAAACATTGCTAGAATTGGTGCAGGCTGTGTACAGAGACATGTGACTCGAGCATGATCAAATGCTAGCCTCACAGAAGTGTTAGTGGGTGTGAGTTTGTAGCAAGGATTAGCTCTGAGACCATTGCTTTTCATAGTGGTGATGGGCTACATTAGCAAACTGGTTGAAGGGGACAGGTCAACAAAAGTTGCTGTTTGCAGACAGTGTGGCATTACAGGCAGACTTTGAGCAGAACTTCAGCAAAAGGTAGAGGAATGGAATGCATAAATGAAGGTGCATGGGATGAAATGGAGTACAGCTAAGACAATTGTAATGGCAGCAAATGGGTGAAATTCGAATAAGCTAAGAACTGAGATAGAAGGTAAAATAGTGGAACAGGTTAACAGCTTCAAGTATTTGGGAGGGGTGGTTGAGGAGAAGACTAAATGAGGTCAAAGATAGAATTAGAGGGGCTGCAGCCAGCTGGCACAGAAGTAGAGGGTAGTGTATGACAGAAAAATGCCAAAGAAGTTGAAAAGTAAGGTGTACAAAAACAGTGGTGCACCCAGTACTACTGATGGTACAGAAACCTACATGGTAAATGCATAGCAGTTGAAATTAGAGATGATGGAAATGACGTGCCTGAGATGGGTGGTAGGATGCATATTGTGGGACAGTTGAAGAAATGCAGGCACAAGGGAGGAAGCCAAAGTGTCTTCGTTTGCATAAAAAGTCAAAGAGAACGGGTTACAGTGGTTTGGGCACATCTGCAGAAAAGCAGAAGACAATTTTGTGAAGATGATTTAGGACAGACAGGAAGAAGGCAAGATGAAAGCTGGGTGTCTAACAAAACAGGTGGATGGATTGTGTGAGAGGAGACCTATGGCAGAAGTGTATGAGTGTCAAAGAAGGTAGGAGAGTTGCATTAAATATCGAGAGAGAGAAAGATGAAAACGGTTGACACTATCTCTGACCCAGTGTAAAAAAAAAAAAGGGAAAGATGGGGGATGATGATGATGATCTACTTTTCCAAACATATATTTTTGCAGTCCGTTGTCCTTGTCATTAGGAAGAGTATTCCACCCTGGAATCTGTTTTTCTCTGCAGTTTCCATTGTTACCTAGGTTTGCAATATTGTTCCTAAGTAAAAACTTATAAGGTTTTTGAACTTGTACAATTTTGTCCAGCTTCTTTTGAGAGCAATTTGGGACTCCATCTCCAAGGTTGCTGTTTTGAAAACATCCAAGAGGACTTCCTGGACTGGTGGGAATACCAATTTACTTGGTGAGCCTTGTACTACAGTGGTCTTAGAAGCTCTTTTTGGAGTCCAAGGCATCCTGAGGTTTGAAAATTGAAGTGTTATCATTATAAAACGTGTATCCAAATGACATTCCCTCTGATGGAGAGTTAGAGGCTGAAGTGTCTTAACATTCTGTTGTGTTTGGCATTTCTTTACTGGGAAAGTCTGACTGGGCATGAATCCCATTTTCAGCAGAGGCCTGGAGCGAAATGCTACAAGATGCATAGTTCAATTCATAAACTACATAACATCACATGAAGTGCAGTAACAAATTATAGAATCGACATACAAGATAAAGTTGGATCAGAAAATCATTGGATATTGAACACACAGTAAAGTACAATCAATAGTGATAACCAATGGTAAAGATATTAAGCATTTTAAGTATGGCAAAAGACTAATAGGAAGGAAAGCGATTTTGCATTTAGGGGGAGATTAGGAAATGGAGTTAAAGTAGGGAGCTGTTGGAGAATTAACCAGTGCTTTGGCTAATAAGAGAAGGGCGAAAAGGAAATGGGGGAGCAAGGGAAATAGAAGGGAGAAGGAAGTAAGAGGGGAGAGAAAGTAAGAGAAGGAATGAGTAACAAGTAGTGTCAGCCTGGTGTAAGACATGTACAGAGTCAGGACTTAAGGCGAAATCTCTTTAGAGAGTGAATATGTGACTATATAGCATTGCTCTAATATCTGTAGGAATACTGTTCCAGACCTTGGCTACTGAGTAAGCTTGTTGGCAGTGACCGATTTTCTAAGATTTTTTCAATTTATGGATTTGAAGGAGTGAAGAGGGCGAGTAGAGAGGTAATGGTTAAGAATGGTGTTGGTTACTGGGCAGGATGAGGATTTGTATACCATTTTATGAGCAAGGAGAAGTTTGAACTTGAGGTAGTGAAGTAATTCAAGCTAGTTTAAATATCCGAGGGTGGAGAAGTGGTGAGAATTGTATGGCTGACTGACTGCAAATCTCACTACTTTGTTATAACAAAGCTGAAGTTTTGATCTTGGGGAGATCTGAATGTTGGTGAAAAATGGGTGAGGCATGTAGTGAAGAAGGATGTATGTATTGGCTACAGGAGTTGGTAAGGAATCTTTCTGATTGGTAGAGCATGACCAGTTTTTGGTGTGTTATGCACTTCTGAATATGAAGATCAAATTTTAGTTGATCTGTTATGACACCAATTAACTTTGTGTGAGGTACAACTTCAATTTCAGTATTGCTGAGGGAGGATCATTTGAAGGTGTCTCTTTTTTTTTTTTTTTTTTTTTTTTTTTTTTATGCAGGTTTTGGATTTGTGCCGAAATACAAGCAGTTTTGTTTTGTCTGGATTTAGGAAAAGCTGATGCTCACTAGAGCAGTTTTCAATAGAGTTGAAAGCCTGCTTGAGTGATAGATTGTAACTGAGAAAGACTACTAGATGAGCAAATGACAGTGGACTCATCTGCATATTGTGTAAGGGTAGCTCGTTGGGAGAATATATGTTAAAAAGGAGAGGGCCAAGTACAGAGTCTCGTGAGACACCTGCATTATCTGGGAGAAAAGGTGAGGAAGTAGAAGGCCATTTCACTGATCGATTAGCTACCCATCTAACCGGTTACAAAGAACCAAGTGACTGCTGTACTGGAATAGCCTAAAGCAGACATTTTTGAGGGTAGTTTGGTATATGGGACTGTAATTAAAGCTTTAGAGGGATCTAAAGAGAGGGAAGAAACTAAAATTGTTCTCTGGCTTTGGTGACTGTGTCCAAAAAGGCAACGAGGGCAGTTGTGCTTTGATCTGGATGAAAGCAGTGTTGGGTAAAGGTTAGTAGATTTTCTTTGAGTAAATATTGTAAAAGTTGTTTATGAATACATTTTTCTTAGAAAGACGTGACAAGATTGCAATTGGTTGTAAGTTTATTTCGGTGGGAGTTTCCTTCTTTATCAAGAGGAATGATGTAAAATTTTTTCCAGAGACATAGGATATATGAATCATGAATGGATCAACTGATGAAGATAGAGGGGTGGCAGCAATCTTTATTCATATGAGAGATTGTCTTCAGATGGTGAGCAGGGCTTACGTTTATATAATTTTAATATACAAAGTACAGACAAATTTTAAATTGAAAATGGCATTGTTAGAGCTTTGAAGTTTCAGGGGTGGCAGGATTCTGTAGGGAGTTTTTTGGGTGGGGGTGGCTATTGAGTCTGTAAAGTGGGAGTTTAATTTAGAAGCAGTTTCTAAGGGTGAGATGTCTGGGCAAAGGGTTATGGGTACTAGAAGTTCTAGGGTGTAATATTTTCATGATAGTGCACTCAAAATTGTTGAGGGCTGTGTTTGGTTATCCTGTGGGTTGAAATACTAATATTTATCAGCAGCGACTTTTTTTTTACTTCATGTTTTTAAAGTTGTTTGTAGGTCTGTAGGTGAGCTTGAGATTTGTATTTTAGCCAGCTTTTCCAAGCTTTGTCTCCTATACATTAATTGTCTGTTAAAAGAAGATAACCTAGAGTGATTGGGTGAATTTAGCTCTTTTTTTTTTTTTTTTTTTTTTTCCCTATAGGAGCGAGGCTATTGAGTGTCAAGAAGTATTGTATTACATTTTAGAATAGCATTATCCAGTGGTAGGGAATAGAGGATGGACAAATTTAATGTTAAGGATGTAGTTAAAGATATTGGAATTGAAATTTGAGAGGTTACGGCAGTCTTTATGAACATGCTGTTTGATATGGTGAGTTGCTAACATAGGTGGGATGGTGATCACTGAGGGAGTCGGGAGTTTTTTTTTTTTTTGTTTTTAATTCTAGAGGAGAGGAAATATGTGGCCTATAGTTGCGTTCCTCTTCCTTCAGTGGGGAGACTTTATATTTCCTGTTTGGAGGAGGGGACTGTTGATACAGATGACTGCCCTGAATCTTGTTGCAGACTTCAGATGACCTGAAATGGTAGTCCAGAGTCCTGGGAGATAATCTGGCTAGGTGATATGGGACAGACGGGCACAGGCAGTTGTCTGAGTGAAAGGGTTACCTAGAGTACAGATACCAGTGTCTTAAGAGGGTGGACCCAAGCTGCCAGTGGCTTTGCAGTCCTGGGGGTGGGGGGGGGTGGGGGACATCCAGAGTCTAACTTTAAGGTGTCGATGTCTTCCTTAACAGTAACCTTGGAATAACACCTGGTTGATAGTTGGATGGTGATGTAAAGCAGATGTTGAGTAGTGTAAGGCTTGTTGGTCATCCTTCCAGTGGGATGTGCTGGAGGTCACAGGTGTGAAAATCTCCAGGGGGGTGATGTCCGATGTTGCAACAGTTGCAGGTGTCAGGGGTGGTTGAGGGCTGATCAGATGTTTCCATGAAGCTGGTACATTTAATACAGAGGGTCTCCACTGGACTTGATAGATTCAACGTCTTTCCCTTATGGATGTGCTTCTTTCTTTTGGACACGTACCTCCCTGCAACTGCAAGTGTGCAACCATAACAGACTACTACAGTAATGCCGCAAGTCTCTAGCCAGAGCCAAATAGAGACCTGCAGCGTTCCTGTAGTAGTCTGTTATGTTTGCACACTTGCAGTCGCAGGGGGGTGCATGTGTCTAAGAGAAAGAAGCACCGCTGCCTTCTCTTAATAGCTTTTGGACAAAATCCGTTCAAGGACTGCAGATAGACTCATTATGTTCTGGGCCAAGGCAAAAAATGCACTGGATTGTGGAAGTCATTGTGGGAAATTTGGTGATTGTAGGGCAGGGATATCCCTGGGTCCCATTTTGATGTTTTGAGTTTTACTGGGTATCCTCAGTACAGTTTAGTCATAGGCATGGTGGGAAGTTGGTTGGGGTACTTGGAAGTTTTTTTCTTCTCATCAATTACCTTCATCATCTATTCAAAACTGATTTGCCTTGGAATGCATAAAAGCAGTGGTATATCCTTTTAAGTGAAAAGACTGAATAAGGCACAATTGTTGGTGACCTTTCTGCTTAACCCATGCCATTTTTTTAATTTCCTTTTCAACAAAGTTTCTGGTCCTCTTTCTTGGGAAGAGGTAATATTTTCACTTTAGAAACCTTTGTGCAAGGCAGCTACTCATCGGCTGCCGAAATCCCATTTTTAAAAATACTTACACCAACAGTATGTGTTTCTGTACTCTGACATCTGCACTAGAGAGCAAATACACTCATTTAGCTGTATTTTACTGTTTATTTGCTTTCACTTGGTGATTCAGACATTTATCAGTATGTTGTGTGTATGTATTGCATATTTTGTGCTAGTCTCTGATGATCATACAGTAATAATTGCTAAATTTGATATTTTGTTGAAATCTAGTACAGTCTGTGCATGATGCATATGTATGTATACATGATTGCATTCTCTCAGACGTCAGCATCTAAGGCTTTTTTTTAACACCTTTATTGAATTATCACTTGTGATATAGGCAGATTTCCATTTATGTAAAAGCAATCAAACAGTATTAAGTTCACGTTTACAAACATTATATTTCATGTGTATTGCTATACGTTATGTAACCTTAACAACGTTACATAAATAATTCAATTTCTGCCTTTTTTAAACAAGAAACTTCTTTATTAAACCATCACGACATAGGCAATCATACATTTTTATATAAATGAAAACGAACCACACAGGCACAATCCTAGTTGCAAGCATTTTACATCTCAAACCATAGTGGCACACACTTCCCAGTTGCAAACATTATACATCACTTATAATCTACCCAATCATTTTCAGTCAAACATTACATAGCTCATTTCAGTCCTGCCTTCTTAATTCCTCCCTTGTATGTATTGTTCCCAGTTCCCATTTTTTTCCTGTGTAATTCGCTCCTACCCTTTTCTAAAGATCTCGATTCCAGTTTTATCTCTCTTAATATATTCACTACTTCTAGTGTAGTTGGCTTAGATTTTGATTTCCATTTTCTATTCATTGTTTTTTTGGCAGCCACCTTAATTAGACAAAGCAAGGCCTTTACCATGTCTAGGCAATTCAGATTCTGTATCATAGTTCAGAAAAATCATCTCCCTCATCACACTAGTCTGCCCACCCAGCATCTCCTATGGTGCATCCTACAGGGAATCCTTAAAGTCCGCCAACTCACCACACTCCCAGAAAATATGCTCCTAATTACCTCTTTCTTCCCCATTACACCTCCAACATTTGCTGTCTACCTGAGGAAAATTTTTTTGGAGTCTACTTGGGATATAAAAATATCTCTGTATATGTAAACATTTCCAAGCAAAAATTCAAAATTTTCTAGATTTTGTTGCATATTTGGGAGACGTACAAATATCCTCTCAATGTTTCTTTGGGAATTGCTTATCCAGTCTCTCTTCCAATCCTTTCTAACCTCCTTTGATTTTTTCTTATAGTTATCGTGCAATATTTTATATTCTCTACTAATTATTCCTTTTTTAATGGCATCTTCTGTTCTAGATTCTACTAAGAACTTTTACCCAGTGATGGTCTTTCATTTAGGACCCCCCACCTATTTCTTTCTCTTTGCTTGTGCTCTGATATAAATCCTTGATAGGCAAGGCAATCTCTGACTTGCAGTCTAAATAAATTGTTGGCGTCTTCCCATTCTATCATTTTTCCCTTTCTAGATATTTGCTGCTAGTACCTTGGTTCCTTTGCCAGTTTTCTCTAATTAATTCCAGCCCCCTATTGTCTATATCCTTAGTTGCAGTCATCCCCATTGGCAGAATCTCCTTTCGTCATTCCCACATTGCCTCAGTTCTTAGGATACTTTCTGATACTTTATAGATATAATATTCTGTATGATTATTATTCTACTTAAAGGCCTGCACCCAAAAATCCCAGTCTCTCCTTGTTTCTTGAGCTTCCCCCCTGTTTCATCATCATCCCTTTCCACTTTGAATTAGTGTTCTGCTTGTGTTATGTATAGGAGCCTTAACTGTAGCTCTGAAGTATCCCTTCAAATTGGATAATCCCACTCTGCCCTGTTCTACTGGAAGAATCAGCTTATCCCACTTGACCCTTGCCGTCTTCCCCTCCCAGGTGAAGTCCTTCAGCTCTTCAGTTGCTATCCACAACTTCTCCTCTGGTTGATAAAAAAAATGTCTGACCTGTGTACAAGACTAATGGGACTAAAACATTTTAACTGCGTATGTCTTACTATCCATATCCAAATAGCAAAGCTTCCATTTTATCAGTTTTTGTATTATGTTTTCTTTAGTCTCTTCCCACATTTCTTTGGCTGCACACCAGAATAATTTTTAATCCGTACTCCTAAATACTTAATTTTATCATGTCCCCATAAATATAGATATTGCTGAACCAATTTATATGTGGGTACATAATTTACTGCTATTGCTTTTGTTTTAGTTTCATTAATTTTATATCCTGAAAAGATTTGAAACTGTCTTAAAATATTCCACAGCACTGTAATGTCACTTTCTGGTTTTGCAGGAGTAAAATAATGTGATCTGCACATAAATTCTGCTTTTCTTGACTACCGTAAACATTGTATTCTTGAATTTCTCAGTCCCTTGTTTTCTTTGCCATTGGCTCTAAATGTAATGCAAATAACAAAAGGGGAAGAAGACACCCCTGCCTGTTTTTTCTGCTCAAACAGAAATCATCAGAGAGGACCCCATCCACTTAAATTTTCACCTCCGATCCCGCATATATCCTCCTAATCAGTCTTGTATTTTTTCAGGAAATGCAGATGCTTCCATTGCCCTGCTCCTAAAGTCCCAGCTTACTCTGTCAGATGCTTTCTCTGCATCAAGACCCACCAACAACAATGGTGTTTTCTTACATTCTGCTTCTCTCTGCATCATCAGTGTCCTTTTAATGTTGTCAAATGTTTGCCTCCTCCCCACAAAACCACATTGATCCATATCTATTAATTTTGGCATAACTTTTGCCATTCTTTTAGCCATTATAGACGTAAGCACTTTATAATCATGGTTTAGTATTGAAATGGGACTGTATGAAGCTGGATCTGATGGGTCTTTATTCTCTGTAGGTATTACAGCTACCACTGCTTTCTTCCAGGGTGCTGGTACTTCTCATCCTCTTAAAATACTGTTAAACCTTCCAGATCCTTCAGTTTTCCCTCCTAATTTCCAAACTAACATAGGAATGCCACCTATTCCAGGAGACTTGTCTGTAGATTGGTTATATATCACAGTTTTTATCTCATCTCCTCCTATCCTAATTGTTAGTAATTGAGCCTCATCTGCCTCTTACCTTGGCATATTTAACATTTCCATTTGTATGTTTTGATTTCCATAGTTCTCTGCTTTATACAGAATTTCATAGAATTTTTAAAATATTCTATTACCTATACAGAATCTCGTGTGACCTTCCTTGTTATAGGCTCCCTAAACTTGGTGACAGCACTTTCTACTTTCTGTTGCCCAAGTCTTTGCGCTAAAAGTTTTTTGCTGTAGTGCTAGCTGTATGTTATTGAGGTAATTCCCCATTTTCTTCTTAGCATTCTGCAGGTGATCATATTGTTCTGTGAGATTCTCCCTATTCTCTGCAGTACTTCAACATTTGTTAGTGTCTCCAAGTAATTCTTGCTGCTTCTTAACTACAGCTCACTTTCTTTTATTTATATCCTATTTCTAAAACCCACCTTAATTTTATCCCACTTCCTTGCCATATTTGCAGAAGTAATTTCCATCCTCTCAAGTAGCTCCTGAATAATCTCCACTACCCATCCCATAAATTCTTCTTTTCAACAGATGGGTGGGAAAGCATCAGTGTCTCCCTTTTATTTCATTACCCTGATTTTATTTTGGTTATTACTGACACCTGATCTAAAATAGTTGTTGGGTACATTAGGAACTTCAATTAAATGCACATGTTCCTGTGAAATGTCAATTCTGCCTAGATCAGTTTCTGTATGTTTGGGAGTAATATGTAAATTTACTCCTAACTCTTATTATTGAATTCACATCTTCCATGCCAAATATTTTCATAAATTTCTTCAAAAATCGACTCTACTTTGTTATACTTTCCCTTCTGGACCCCCAGACACAGCATCACTGCTGCAAATCAAATTCCAGTCTCTGCCTCTTAAGTAATATTCCTCTGAAAAGTGATTATATTCCACCTAAAACTGCTATAATGCAGCTTAAGAAATTTCTGAGAGAGAAATACATGCCAGTGTAAACCTCCTCCCTTGCCAGTAGCCCATTAGCACTACAAATCTGCCATTATTATTTTTTATTCTCTTCTATCAATATTGGAGCTCCTCTTGCAGTTAGTACAAGTACTGCAGTTTCCCTTTGTCCTACATATTCCACTGAATAACCATACTGAAAATCTTTCTTTATCAAATTCACATTCAGTTTTTTCTAAGTGTTTCTTGTAACATAGCCGTTTGCAATTCACATTTTTAATATAGTTCACTGTTCTTTCTTTCTTTTGTATTTTTGTGAAGACTTTACAGAAATGATCAAGTTATTCACACTTTTATGTAGAACACCTTTTTCTTAAATGTCTATTTTCAGCTTTTGTGTTACATGCATACACTGTTTGGCAGGTTGAACTTGGATATAGTTTTGTCATATCCGTTAGAACTTATGTTACATTTAAAAAAAAACTTTGTTTTATTGAAGCCATCAAACAAAAACATAAACCCTCAATACCCCCTAAAACCTGTTTAAAACTATGTTCATCTTCAAATGTTGAAGTTTTATCCTCCTAATAGGAACAAATGCCCTAAACTGACAGCCACACTCAAACTTGAGTTAACTTAAAAGAAAGGTTTTTCCAGGTTAAGACTCATGTGGTGCAGCCTGTGCTTCTAAATGCTAACTGGTTTGGTCTTTTCTCTGTAGCTGTCCCAGCTGAGAAAACCCTCAAATGTTTTCAGAAAACATAATCAACTCCTAGACCGTTTCTCTCTTCTTTTTTTCTCCCAGCTAATCAATCTCCAGCAGACTGTAACCAGTTTCCCTTTGAGGTCTGTATGCAGAGATGAAAATCAGACAGCAAGCTTCTTTTTATCAGATTGTTTCCATGGAGACATGAAGGCCGGATACAGAATTGCTACTAAGCATGCATTCATTTGCTATAAAAAGCCTCATAATATTCAATATTCATTTTCATTTACTTGCTTTCTCTTAAAACATGTTACTAAGTAAATTTAAGTTCTAATCCAGTCATTCCACCATACAAGAAGAACAAAATCACATTAATTATTCTT